>NC_060276.1:23736459-24036459 GCF_021613505.1 Equus quagga | reverse complement strand
AATATGCAGTATAATTCCATCGAGAGAAGTCAGACCAATGAGCTAAAGAGTTAAATGACCACTAAAAACACCTGCAAGTGCTTCAAACACATAATCATAAAGGGAAACAATGTGACTTCTGTAAGATTCTACAGTAATCTGTAAGCATTTATTTTGTGATGAATGATTAAAGATGCCAAGATAGAACTGTGCTCCAGAGTCAGTGTCCATGAAGAACTACGGACTAAACTACATTCTGCTCCACTAGGGGACTCTTCTTGCCATCTTTCAAAGGTGACCTGCTTATTTTTGCCTCTGTATCTTTGGACATATTGTGCCAACCACCTGGAATATCTCCCTTTGATTTTTCACTAATCTAATTCCTAATATCCCGCCTGAGTCAGTACCTTCACAAAGTATTCTCCAACTTTCCTCTCCCCTCTCCCAATAATCTTACCCTTCTCTATAGCATTGCTAATCTTATGACATAGTTTTATAGCTGATTGCATATTTCTTTTTTCTCTATATGTATATCATCAGTGTTACCTCCTGAATTAGACCTCCAGATCCTATAGTGTTTTCTAAACTTTTGGTACCTCTCAAAATCAAATAAAATTATTTCTGCAAAGTGCCGTATGATCTATGAAAGACTATATAAATATGAGGTAGTATTGCCATCCCCTCAGGCCCTAGAATAATTCTAGGTAAAGTGTGGTCATTAAATACCAAAGTTTTAAAGTCAGTAGTTAATATGAAACCACTCTTGGAAGAGTTAAATTCTTGAATACAATTCTGACACTTATGAGATGACTTTGCTTAACATAAAGCAATGCCTACTAATGCAAATTGAAATATTGTTGTTTCAGTAAATTAGCTATGTGCATTCCAAATAATAGATGCTCACAAATTTGGCAAGGAGAGAAAGAAAACAGCCTCCTGGCTGTGGATCCAGGAAAAAAATTTATAGCAATATTAGACTAATAGAGAACAAGTTCTCTGTATCGTCTTCTGACTAAAATATTCTCACAAAGGAAACTGTCCTCACTGTACTTTTTGGCTTAATGAATTGGGAAATGACTCCCTGTTAAAATTCTTCAAAATACACCCTAGGGTATAGAACCAGGAGGCTTTTACTGAAACCAGTCACAAAGCCTCGGTAAAAGACAATCTTTCAGTTGACTCGAATCAAAACTTCCTTTGTCCTTATCATCAATCAGTTTTATCCCATATGCCAGATAAAAATTATCATCTTTGCAAGTTTGTAGAGTATCCTAGAGTGAGTAGGAGGTTCCTCTGAGAAACACTGTTTTCATGAACTCGGAGAATTTTTTTTTTTTTTTCGGGGATAGAAAGAAGAAACTCTCCAAATGGACAAAAGCTGTAGAAAGAACTCTCAGGATACTCATCAGGGACTTGTGAATTGGAATTCTATTTACAGAAAAACATTAAATTCTGGAGAATACTTTCACTTCCAGTCAAGATGGAGTGGCAAGAACCACATTGACTTTCCTGTCTGAAACAACAACAACAAAAACCAGACAAATATATGAAACAATGGTTTTCAGATATTGGGCAACAAAGGACAGTTATCCTTGAGATATGGGAAACAAATGAGATGAGCCCTATGATCGCCCCAGCTTACTATTTGCAAAGAATTTCCAGGCTTAGGCACAAGGAGGGAGAACATAGGTGGAGGCTGGCGGTCTCTCTGAACTGAGGAGATGGACCTGGTAGTCTAGGAAGGCCAAGGCAGCTAGTGTTTGTAGTACAGAGTACCAAAGAGGAGAGAGTTGCACAGAAAGAGGACTCCAGAGATCTGCGGAGGGTTCTCCCGGATATACACTGAGTACTGAACAGCACATGCATGCAAGGAAACCACATGAAACTGGGGAAATAACCACCCGAAAGGATTAAAGGAAACAACTTTGAATCTGAAACAGGGCTGGAAACAGTCCCTGTTCTTAACAGCCAGAGTGAAAAATCTTGTAATTCATGGGCGTTGAGTAGAGTACACAAAAAGGTTTTTGTATTCCTATATATATTATTGAACTTTGTTCTGGTATGGGATCAATACTTGGCAATAGTTTTATCCTCTTGGGTCTTGCTATTAAGCTTTGTTAGGTAAGCTGAGAGCAACGTTTTCTCTAAGGTTAATTAGACCTTCACGTCTTATAAAGTTAAACATACACCTACCATATGATCTAACTATTCCACCCCTTGATATTCATCCAAGAGAAATGAAATCATGTGTCCATACAAAGACTTGTACATGAATGTTCACAGCAGCTTTATTTGTAATAGCCAAAAGTTGGAAACTACTCAAATAGTCATCAACAGGCAAATGAATGCAAACTCTCGTATATCCATACAATGGAATACTATTGAGCTACAAAAAGGAATGAACTATTGATAGATACAATAACATGGATAAACATCAAACCATGCTGAGTTTAAAAAAAAGCGCCACCCAAAAAGTCTACATAGTATATGCTTCCATGTATGTAAAACTCTAGGAAATGCAAACTAATCCATAGTCACAGAAAGAAGAACAGTGGTTGCCTGGGAGTGGAGTAGGTGGGGAGTGGTAGAGAGAAAAGTATTATAAAGGGGTAAGAGGAAACTTTTGGGGTGATGGATGTGTTCACTATGATGATTGTGGTGATGTTGTCATGGATATACACATTTGCCAAAATTTTCCAAATTGTGCCCTATAACTGTGTACAGTTCTCTGTATATTAATTATACTCTAATAAACAAGCTTTTAGAAAATAGAGGGAGTAAACAAGAATTTTTTTCTTACTTGCCTAATTTAAATGTCCCAGTCGAACAGTGGGTGCAATGAAACAAAGTAACATGATTGGTAAGACTGAAAAACAAAGCTGTGTTCACAAACTGCCATGAATGAGGGAACTGACATGAATTTCTCTTCACTTGTCTGCCATTTGCCTTCACTCCAGTGGAATCAGAGGGGCTTCAATCCTGCACTTTGAAATTCCTAAATGCTTAGATCATTATAGACTGATGCTAACACAACCAACAAATTAGATTTGATCCTAATGGGGCAGGAAGGATTCATGGGCCAATCTGGGCTCAATGATAAAGTACCATGACAGATTAGGTGGACTCAATATCGGTAACACACATTTGCCATTCCCACCTTAACAAGCGAGCTGCCTTTGTTTTATTCTATAACACAGATTTCTATCATAATCCTGGCTAATCATTCTGGCTGAATGTATGTTATTTGTTTCAAACAGGACTAGATGACAGGATATGGGTAACTCAATGCAAATACAGCCCTACTATTTAAACAACTCTCAAAATATACCTCTCAACAATGGGAGGTTAGTAATGTCCCCTTTGTTTACCACTAACTTCTACGAAAGCTCTTTAGTAGCATTGTATATATATCGTAATGGCAGAATGGGTTATAAGACAGAAACAGTAGCATAGAAGTCAAACACTCTAGTAATCGGGACCAGTCTTGACCTCATTCCGAAGTATAGTAGATCTGAACTGGTAGAATTATTTTTTGAGAGTTGAGTTTACATTACAGTCCTACCAGTACAAACATATTTAGAAAGAAAGGCCATTCTCTATTAGTTGTGGAAATTGGAAAGCTAATCTACCTCAGTTACTGCAAACTTCACTTGTAACTGACAAAGTACAAGGTTTTAGACTTAACCACTTGGACTAGTACCGATTTCGAAGCACACATTTTCCAGTCCTAGGGCACAAGTGGATGGAGGTCAAGCTACCAAGGAACATGCAATTTTACATATTAAAAAAAATAAAAGTACATTCAAATGTGGATTTAGCATCTTCTATGTACCAGACCCTGAAGCATACATTATTTTATTTAATCTTCACAGTATGCCCTGTGAGAAAGGTTATTATTATCCATATTTTTCAAATAAACCAACTGAAGCTCGAAGAGGCCACATAGATACCAAGTGGCAAAGCTAACTGGGAACAATTTTAATACTAAGTCCTAATCGCTGTATACAGCATATGAAGTTATAAGTAGCACATTCAAATTCACAGCCCAGATCTCCTCATTTGTGCAATGTGCATGTGGCTGATGCTAGAACTTCCTGCTTTTTGCCTCCTAGGTTTCATTCAGCTTGCTACTGTTTCCATCTGGATTTTCACAGCCAGTCGCCAAAATACTTTGAGGGATATGGCAGCTGGGAGAAAATGGGCATTTCCTTTGTCACTGACAGTACAAAAAAGACACCCTTAAACTATGCATATATTAGCGCATTGTTCTTGCATGAGTTTAAAGTATTTTTGTATCTCCTTTTGAAGTATTATTCCACTTTGTACTAATTCTTATGGATTCACTTAACCAGCATCATGTCACTTTGACTCACTGAAAATAACAGTGATATTTTAGAGCATATTCTGTGCTTCCAGACAACACAAACAACATCTGTGTCTACAGGAGGACAAATAAAAGAAAATGTTGGCCTCTCCTGTGTTTAGTTCCCCAGCTCGCAGCAGCTGCCTTGAGGAGAGTTTTGAAATTATTTAACAACATTAACAAAGATGAGGGGAATATCATTCATCGGGAACGTGTGTGGGGTATTACTGCAGCACATTATCACCCAGCCAGAGGAGACAGTCAAATCAAAACTGGGGGCATTTCCTGCTTACAAGGTAGCATTATCATCTCAGGCTAAATAGATTGAGCCTAAATCTGTGCTCTACATTAAGAATTTTACATGTATCACAGCATTCAGAGAAAGGCTTCGAGTTGAAAATATTCTACAGTTTCTGGTTAAATGTTGAGGAAGGTTTTTCCTTATTTTAAATTTATCAAGGAGGTATGAAATTAGATAAAGGCATGCTTCTCTTTAGCTATCATTTAGTCCTAACACTGCAGGCAATTTCTACAAAATGCATTTTCCAAAACCTCTTCAAGCTAGAGAGCAAATACAAACAGCAACAATGACATTAGTGCTTTTGAATCGGAAATTTATATGGCCCAATTCCTTATTAACATTGCCCTAAACATTTAACCCGAACAAGCAAATGAACATTTCAAGCACTTAAAAAACAATGGACAATCTATAGACATGAATGCAATCGTGTTCATTTTACAGATTTTGGGAAGATGTGCAGGTCAAACAATCTACCAGGATTGCCCAAGGACATTAATGATATACACGACAGATGGAACACGAGTCTACACAATGCTGGAATGGTTGACTCCATTCAGTCCCCAAATTATCACCTCGGGGGAAAAACACCTCAAATAAACAGCCAAACAGTGATGTGATGCTATGTTGACAAAACATCTGCTTGGCTGAATTTTCACTTTCGACATAGGTACTTGGTCTGTCACTGGATCCAAGGTTTGTCCTAGGCATGATTCTAAAGTAATTTTGTTCTTTTTTCCCATCCACTTGCCCTTTAGCCTCTCTCACTCCATACCCAGCATCCATTATTTTTATGATGTCACTTCCTTGTCTAGAATTCCTACCTCCATTTGTTTACTCTCTCTTTCTTCTTCCAATGTTCCTTTTTGTAGCCAACTATCTCAAAGCAAAGCAGTGTGTTAGCAAATTTGATAAATTCAAGCTAGGTTTAGTATACTTGCTCTTCCCAAATTCATGCCAAGTTATATATTATCATTTTTAATAGAGCACTTCCATCCTTAGTTTTCATGCACTCAGTTCATAAGTTATTCAATAAGCACTTATTAAGCACCTACTGTGTGATATGCACTGTGATAGGATCCAGGCAGATGAGAAAGAAGGAAAAAAAAAAGATGTATCCTCTGCCCTGAAAGGGTTGACAATCTAGTGCAGACATGGAAATGAGGACATGACAAGAAAGTCAGTGCCATGACAAATTCACGCATAAAGGGCTGTGGAGTCCAAGGGAAGTGAAGGACTCATCCTGCCTGGAAGATTGAGAACGGCTTCGGAAAAGAGATGACACTTCGAGTTGCATCTTAAAGGATGAATATACCTCGGGAAAGTTAAAAAAACTGGTAAGAGCATTTCTAGCAGAGAGAACCACGTGTTCAAAGGCAAAGATACGTGCAAGGGAATAGTGAATTTCAAGAATAGCAAATAATTTTCTGTTTCTGTACTATAGGTGGATGGGTACAGAAGCCAGTTTGCAAAGGGCCTTATATGCCACGCTAAGGAATTGGGCCTTACTTGTCTCAAATTATATCCCACGCTGCTTACTATTCCTATATGTAAGGGCTCCAGAATCATTAATCTGCATACAACTGAATTTTAAGAATTTTTCAGAAATCTACAAAGCAGACTGGAAATTCTAGAACTTTAATCCAGACTATAAGGAAATTCATTTTTAAGCAAATGTTTATTAACCATATAGTGTGGCAGGCATTGGGTCAGGTACTAGGAAAAAAGCAATGAACACAATAGACAAAATTCCCTGCCCTCATGGGGCTCATATTCTAGTTGGAATCAATTTGTAATAATAATGTTCAGACCAAACTCAGTATCAGAACCACACAGATTTTCATCTGTATAGTAATCTGTTGTATTATTGTCTGTGTATTTCATCTGGGTATTAATACAGGGTCCTTCGAGAGGCTTCATTAAACCTCGAGTATATGAAAGCAGTGGTGCAGAAATTTAGCTTCTTGTAACAATTGAAAGCTATGTTACAATGTGAAAAACGATGTCTTCTGTGCATCCTCCATTAGGAAGCTGAACCCTGGGAAGCTATGCTGAGATAGGCTGCATTTGGCCTTGCTATATGTGTTGACTTTGCTTCCAAAAAGATTTTTGGCTAAACATGTGGGAGCTTAAAATAATCTTGAGGGTGGGTAAGGGAGAGGAAGGGCAGCCTTCAGTGACTGGGACTTGGTAGTGGGGAGGACGAGAAAAATTGAATTACTCCACAGTTTATCTATAAAATTATAAGGATATCACTGTTCTTCTTTTTTTTTTTTTGAGGAAGATTAGCCCTGAGCTAACTACTGCCAGTCCTCCTCTTTTTTGCTGAGGAAGGCTGGCCCTGAGCTAACATCCGTGCCCGTCTTCCTCTACTTTATATGTGGGACGCCTACCACAGTGTGGCGTGCCAAGAGGTGCCATGTCCGCACCCGGGATCCAAACTGGCAAACCCCGGGCAGCCAAGAAGCGGAATATGCACACTTAACCACTGCGCCACCGGGTGGCCCCTCACTGTTCTAATTCGTGATATATAATCAATCAATAAACGCCCATTCTGGATAGGGCGTCCTATATAAATGCCAAATAATATTTGCTCTAAGAATTTCATGTCTGGGCAGGGTTATTTAAAACAGTACATTTGTGAACAGTTTAATTTTAGCATTAGGCTAAAATTATAGAAAGATAACTTTCATTCATCTAGGAAATCAGTTTTATTTCTTAACTTATATAAAATTCAAATAGGCCTTAAGAGAGGTGTGAAAAGAAAACTAACTGGAAAGGCCATGTTGAATTCTAATTATTCATATATGAAATTGAAATATATATTATCTACTGGTGTATTAAAATACCACAAGATTCCAAGGCCACATTTCAATAAAAAAGCTTTTTACAGTAAGAATTACTAGAATAACTTAAGTATAAAGTTGGACTCACTGGTATGTAAATGTTGGAAAAACATTTATCATAAATTTTTTTCTTACTCGTACTATTCATTCAAAAGAGATACTGGATTTTTATAAGTAGAAATGACAAGTTACATCTACTATACATTAATGGACATTCCCAATGTAATTCCATAAATAAATACTTCACTAATATAAGGAAAAAAATTCCACTTTCCCTCCCAAGGTTCTTGATATTAAAAAAGAAATATCCTAGATCTCTTGGTGAGATGACAGAAAACTCCTTGGTGATCAGAGATACATTAGTGTGGGGTGACTAGGACACCATTAAAGCAACTGGAAGAAGTAATGTACTAAAAGCACCCCCCACTAGTTTGAAGAGTTAATGTGCTTCTCTCCTCTAAAATGAGTGATTTCTTCTTACTTGTCAGCAACATAATGACAAATACATGGCACACACCATGAGCAATGAGTCTTCTTAATAAAAATGATTAATAGGCACCTATGTACATACATCTGGTCCACATGTTTACATAACTTACACATTGTGATTTTCAGCCATACCTTAATTTATGCTTTGTGAAACACAAGAGATTGGCTCCACTAGAATATTCTCTAAAGCTAGGGGCCAAGCTCCAGCCAGGGATAAAGAGGACAAATTGATGGCTGATCTCTGAAGTAGAGACTTATGGGAAATCCTACTACAGAAAAAAGCCTGGAGAAGCAGGCATACGCATTTACTAGATTTTGTATTCACTAACTTGTCACCTCTCCTGAGCCACTGGATGCCGTATTAAATTATGGTACCTTCTGATTCCTACCAAAACAATAGTAATAATAATAACAACAATAACAACTAACAGTTATTCTAACACTTACCATGTGCCAAACGCTGTTCTATGTACTTCACATACAGCATGCATTTAATCCTCAGAATAACTCTGAGGCAGGTATTACTATTATCCTGAATCAACAACTGATGAAATTGTGACTTTGAAGAGGTTAAAATACTTGACTAGAGCCACCATTTCTAATAAGAGGTGAAGTCAAAATTCAAATCTCAGTTGTCTGTGTTTAACACCCTTTTCACTTTTAACTACTACTTAGTAGCAGAAAGGGTATGCATTCACTTTGCTACAGGTAAAATGAACTCTTACTATATGTTTCACTGGTGGTGGCAGTGAGGGGTAGCCTAATCTGACATGGTCTCTAATTTCATGAAACTTAATTTCTAATTATGAGAATAAGACATATTCACATATACGTGGTAGAGTATATTAACTGGGGCCTAATGAATGGTCCAGGCAATAAGCACTAGGGGAGAGTACAGAGAAGAGGAAGATCAGAATGGGAAATATGGGTCAGCGA
The DNA here is from genome assembly GCF_021613505.1 of Equus quagga. Lineage (NCBI taxonomy): Eukaryota > Metazoa > Chordata > Mammalia > Perissodactyla > Equidae > Equus > Equus quagga. Next base: position 24,027,548 of record NC_060276.1, on the reverse strand, counting down.
CATCTCAAGGCAGTAGTAGATTAAGCTAGGATTCAATGAATGGGCAAGGTTTGTATGAGCAGAAAGAAGAGTTTAGATCCCGATATCATGATCCAGATTTGTATATCCAACCACTCATCTGTCATCTAACTTAGATGTTCGAAAAGCATCTCAAATAAAAAGAAAATGTCCAAAACTAATATGATTATCATTGCCTCCAAATCTGACCCCCCTCTTGGCATCACCTTTCAGTGAACAGAACCACCATCCACTCATTTGCACAAGCCAGAAACCTAGGAGTCATCCCCCATATTCAACACAATACCAAACCTTGCCATTTTTATCTCCTAATTATACCCTGAACCTATCTTTCCTTTTCCACTTTCAATAATCTCTGCCCTAGATGACTGCAATAACCTGTCTCGCTTCTACTCTTGTTCCCCTCTAATCCATTCCCTGCACGGCCACCAAAGATATGATAAAACTAATCACATCACCTCCTTTCAATATTTTCCTGTCATGTTTAGGATAAATACCAAAATCCTTAATATACTGTACAGAGCCCTTTATGATATGGCTCTCTATCTACATCTCTAGCCTCTTATTCTTGCTCCAGTAACACTTTATTTCTTCCAGTTTCTCAAATGTGCCATCCTCCTTTTCAACTCGTGACATTTGTGCATACTCTTCCTTCTTTTCCTTCCCACTCACTCTCATCTCTTTACTCTTTACTTGGTTAATTCCTTCTTATCTTTCAGATTTCAGCTCATTTCCTTGTCCCTCCACACCAGATTAGGTCCTTCTTTCTCCACAGCACTTACCACAATTATCATTTTAAGATTATTTATATAATTATGCAATGACTAACCCTACAAGAATATGAACTCCTTGAGGGGGCCATGTCTGTCTTGATCATGACTGTATAGCCAGTATCCAAAACAACTTTTTATACACAGAATCATCAACATATATTTGGTTGAATAAAGGAATGCATCAGGAAAGCATTCTAAGAAAAGATAGAAGCATAAGCACACAGATAGGAATGGGGATGCCGAATCTAAAGGACTTTTGATAGCATGAGGGTTGCCTGGCTGGATTAGAGAGTTCATATAGAGGGTGAAAAAGAAGATAATATTGGGAAGGAAGATTGTGAAGGATCTTAACCAATAAGATAAATATTTCAAAATTTATTCTATAAACAATAGAGAACAACTGAAAGCTTGAGGTGGTTCGGAACTACCTCTCAGCATCTGCTGCTATTGCAATTGCTCATGTATGCTCCATTTCAGCCTAGTGCTTCCAAATATCTGTTCCTACCTTCAGTATCTGTAGACCATCTATGTTTGGAGAGGTTCTTGCCCAATGGAATTGCCTCATATTCGAATAACTGGCTCACAGTGATTCCTTCAGTGGCCATGTGTATATGGCAATCTCACTTCGCGGAAAAGATCATAATTTTATCACCATTTTAGACTTGTGATCTGAAAAAAGTTCCGATTTTTGTATTGTAGTCTTAGCCACAGCAGTTGTTCAAGGGGTGAACACCTGATCCAGTCTGGGCCAATAATAATGCCCCACCTCCCTATCCACATGGATTGGTCCAGATACCGGTATGGGACATAGGCTAGGTCAATCCAGGTACCTCCTCAGGTTTTGGGTTTTTTTTCATTTTTTAAATGTTCACTGCAAGTGGGCTGAAGAGGATTCTTTCCTTTCAGTCAGCTAGGTAGGCTATTAATCTGACAGCCCAGGGTAGTCAGCAGCAGCCGTATTTCCAGCTTATACATAATGAAGTTTACACACAGAGAGAGCTAAACTTTAGAAGGAGTCTTGGCAGTGTTCAAGTCCATGGTTCCAGCCTGTGTTCGAGCTTTCCCTAAGACCATGTCCACTTTGTTGACTGGTTATATGAGCTGAAAATTTTCTTTTTTTCTCTTAAGCTAGCTGGAGTTGAGTTTCCATCATTGCAATCAGAGTCTTGACTACTAAAAATATCAGAGGAAATAGTCTAGAGTTGGATTTGGAAAGTATCTTCATGGTCAAGTCTCTTTTAATGAATGTTTGTATCTCATTCCTTAACCCTACACAGAGTTATTGGTTCTTGTTTTTTGACTTGAATTTTCAACTGTCCTTGGATATATCACCTGTACATCCCCAGGACCAAGAGGAGAACCTGGTTCATAATCAGTGCTTGATAACTATCTATTGAATTGAATTTTGATAGATTCCTCCCGTAGACTTTTAATCTTCTTACCTCTTAAACTCCAATATGCCCTGTTTACATGCTTGCCCTGCTAGCTTGTCACTCTCTATTTTGTTGCCTCCTAATATGATTTAACTCTTGGACAACTGTATCTGACTCATTCACTCTCTGTGCACTCATTCACTCTCTGCTTCTTCCTAGTACATTCACTAGCTCATCAGGCTTTCTCACTTTCATCAAGTAAGATAAAGTAGCTTGAACATGACTTACTCAACATTCTTCCATGGCAGCCAGTTAATGCATAGGCTCAGAGCTGTCTACACTCTGACATCCACTCTGCCTTAGGAATGAAATAGAAAAGAGAACATCTAGCTCATAAGTTTTGGAATCTATTTCAAACCCTACTCTTGGTGCTGGTTTCTCAGCTCAGGTTAACCAAACAGAAATTTTGTCTACATTCTTCCTTCTTTCTATCCAGACTCCTTATCCTGAGTTTCATATCCTAGCTAGGGCTGTCTCTGAAGTATGGGAATTGATATTTGCATGTAATAATTAGGAAGAGGAAGACAACTCAATGAAGATGCTGAAACATTGAGTCAGAGAGTAGCAAATTTTCTAACAGAAGGAAGAAAACTGTCATGGTGGGGCTCTGAGCCTGAAGAGAAATTCAAAGAAAAATATATTATCCTTTGCCTATTCATTCAATTCCCTAAGAAATAAAAGCAAAAGAGGCCTTACTCTAGTCAGTGTCAAGGAAGGGAAAGGAACTGACATTCAGTAAGTACCTACTGTGTGCCAGACACTGTGTTAAGAGTTTTACATAGATCTCCCATTCAAAGATATAATCATCACAACGACTTAGAGAGATAGGCACTATTAACTTTATTTTACAGATGAGAAAACAAGGTCAAGTTAAGTAACATTTCCAATTAAAAAACAAGTGGAGCTAGAATCTGATCACAGACCTGTTTGACTCTAAAGTTTGTTCTTACCTAGCCTGGGTAAGCCAAACCCTCAAGTACCTACACTCCAGCCACACCTATGCTATTCATTATTTGCGCATTGTCCTTACAGTCCCACTTTTGTGCTCAAATGGTTCTTTTGCATAGAAAGTTCAACCTCTTCATATCCGTCTGTTTAAAATTCTAATCATTTTCTAAGGTTCAGTTCAAATCATATCTTTTCAAAGTCTTATTCTGGCCAGTTAGTCTAATCCTCCCCCATACTTTCACAGTCCTCTGTTTAGACTTTTATTCTGATACTCATAATTAAATGCCTTGTAGTAGTTCTTTGGTTTGTCTGTTTCTTCCACTACCAGACTGAGGAGACAGATAACAAGGGCTATACACCCACAGGTATTCAATAGTTTGTGGCATCCATGATATTACAATTTATTTAAAGATGTTCCATGATATTTCTCAACAGAGGATTATAGGATAAATGAATTGTGGTATAAGCACACAAAGGAATATTATATAACCTTGAAAATAAGTGAACTGGATCTACACAAGTTAACATGGATGAATCTCACTAATGTAATATTGAGCACAAAAAAGCAAGTTCCAGAAATATACATATGATTCCACTTAAAAAGTTTGAAAACATGAAACACTAAATAATATATTGTTCAGGGATGCATATGTACATGATAAAACAACAAAGAAAGGCAAGAGAATGATAAGCACATTTCAGGATAATGGTTACCTAGCAGGGGAGTGGGGGACAGGGCTGGGATCTGGAAGGATCACACAATAGAGCCAAAAAGGTACTGGTAATGTTCTATTTCTTAAGCTGAGTGGTAAATACATAGAACCCTAACTTTTGGAACTCAATAGACCAAAATTTCTAACTGAACGACTCTTTTCCTTTTAGCCATTCACTATGAGAAAGAGGAAGCAAATGAAAAATGAACATGTTTGTTTCAGGGATTTAAACAATGAGAGCAACTCCCAGGGGATTCTCTTTAGTGAAAAAAAACTTGGTGTCAGAGAGACCTAGGTTTGAATCCTGGCTCGACAAATGGAGAAATTGTCACTATTAGTAGGGATGAACGCAAAGACAACTGATATTAACAATGCTGAACACGAGTCACTCGAGATCGACAGTCATAGAGTGAAAGTTCAAAAATGTCTTCTAGATGTCACACAAGTAGAAAAGGAGTCATTTTAGAAAGATTTTCAACAATTTAAGGTAGAAAAAAAATGATAGCTAACTCTAAATCAACCAAAATTAAGGATTAACTTGAATTCCTCTTTTTCTAAGCATCATATTGACTGAAAGTTCACTATAATTTTATTGCTTTTATGTATTATTTGAAAAGTGCAAAAAACATACACACACAAACAGATTTTTTTGTGTGTTTTTACAAGAATGGGATATATTATATAATACACTATATATTATATGTATTGCTCTGAAACTTGTCTTTCTTACCTCTTAATATTACATCTTAATATTATGTTAATACTATATTATGCTATTATTATATTAACTTGTATTATGTTAATATTATATCAATATATGTTAATACTATGTTAGAATATATCGATTGACTGATTCATTCTTTTTGAATACCTGCAAGAAATTACATTGTCTGAGGATATCATTTATTTAAGCAGACCCACACATTGTGCTTGTTTCCCAGTATTTACCATTACAAGCAAAGTTCAATGACCGTCTTTGTACAGAAATCTTTCTACACTCTTGCTATTATTTTTGTAAGACAAATTCCTGGAAGTCTGATTACTGGGTCACAGTGTATGTGCTTTTTAAGTTTTGTTAGATTCTGCCAAATTATGCTACAAAGATGTTCTAATTCACTGTCCCACCAGCAGTGTGCGCAAGTGTCGGCTTCCTTATGTCCTTGCCAACAGTGGATGTTATCAATCATCTTTTTGTTCCTTTTGCCAAATTAGAAAGTGAAAAAGGTCATTTTTATTTGCATTATATTTATATTTATTTATATTTATATTCTTTCTACTTGAATGTCTTTTCAAATGTTTATTGGTAATATGTAATTCTTTCATTTGTAGATGGAAGGTGCTAGCCCATTGCATTTTATATCTACCAAATATTATCTCTCAGCCTACTGCATCTCCCTTACTGTTGTTTTTGGGTGTTCAATTTTTACATTGTCAAATTTATCAATTTTTTTCCTTTATGGGTTCTGGGTTTCATGTTTCACTTAGGAAGCCCTTTTAAATAACAAAATTATTTTAAAAAGGATCCTGCCTTTATTTTCCTTTATTCCCACCCCTCCCTTTATTAATGACCGAATAATGCTATCAACTCAGGCTTTGTCTGACTGCATCAAGAGAGAGCAAGTCCTTTCCACTCACCAAGTGCTATTGCTGTCTATTTCTCTTTCTTTCTCAGGTTCATTTCTACTATATGTTTTTAAAATCACCCAAAAAATTCCTCATTATAACAAATCAAAGAATACAGATGTTCATAAAGACAAAATGAGGGGCTGGCCCGGTGGCGCAGCAGTTAAGTGTGCACATTCTGCTTCAACGGCCCCAGGTTTGCAGTTTGGACCTGGGGTGCAGACATGGCACCGCTTGGCAAGCCATTCTGTGGTAGGTGTCCCACGTATAAAGTAGAGGAAGGTGGGCACGTATGTTAGCTCAGGGCTAATCTTCCTCAAAAAAAAAAAAAAAAGAAAAGAAAAATGTTTATTTAAAAAAAAGACAAAATGAACTAATAACTCCCTCTCTGCCTCCTCTGATCCCATCACAAGACAACTGATATTCATTGTAGAGTGAGTATCTTTCCCTACTTTTCTCTAGACTCACAGAAATAATATAAATATAAAGAGACTTTCCTCTTATTTTTATGAAAATGATGTATTTTACCATTACACTACACTTGTTAATTTTACTTAATGATATAACACAGATGTTCCTCTATGATAGGATATGCCTCTAACTCACTCTTTCAATATCTGGGAATATTCGACGTTATGCATGTGCCATTCATTATTTAGCTAATGTTCCATTGTTAGATATCCAGGTTGTTTCCTTTTGTTGCTATGGTTAACCCTATAAACAATATTGCATTCAACATTTGTCTTTCTTATCTTCCCGACCTCAGGAAACCTTCTGGGTGCTCTTCTTCTCCTCTTCCTCTTACCCCCAGCTCCTATGTTTTGCTGAGATGGGTTAGTATTTTCAGTTATAAGCTGGCATTGTCCAATATGGTAGCCAGTAGCCATATGTGACTATTAAGCACTTGAAATGTGGCTAGTCTGAATTGAGATGCACAGCAAGTATAAAATACATATGGGATTTCTAAGACTCAGCATGAAGAAAGAAAGGAAAATATCTTAATAATTTTTATATTGATTATACATTGAAATGATAATATTTTAGATATATTGAGTTAAATAAAATATATTATTAAATTAATTTCATCTACTTCTTTTTTACTTTTTAAAATGTGGCGACTAGAAAATTTTAAATTACATATATATCTTGCATTATATTTCTATTGAAAAGCTGAGTTCTGGAATATTATTACACTTCCCCTATAAAATATCCTGTCTACTTGAAGAATCCTAGTTTGGCACTTTATCCTAAGCAATCTGCCTTTCCATTTAGATTTAATTATTTTTCCAGAGAGTCAGATTCATTGCTTATCATTGTTTCCTCTCTTATCTATCTTTTCTCATCTTGAGGTCTCTATTCTGATTCATTTATTGTTTGGTTTAAGTTTTTTCTCAAATAATTTATTTTCAATGGTGTATGAAAGTGATGTAATTTCTGAATTCTTGCATGTCCTCAAATATCTTTCTCTGACTCAAACAGCTAAATGATATCCTGACTGGGTAATAAGATGCTTGGATTGTAGCCCTTTACTCTTGGACATTTCTAGATGTTATTTCATTACCTTCTAGCTTCTATCATATAGCTGAGAAAACCAATATCAGTTTTCCTTTTTTTCTTTGTAGATAACTTGGTCTTTCTGCCAGGAAGCCTGCAAGATTTTCTCTCTATCCTCGGAGTTCAGAAAGTTTATCAGTGTATGGTTAAACGTAGAACAAAGAACTCCTCTTCTATACATCTTATAAGAACCAGCTTTTGGGTTTGTTAAGTGCACATTTAAATTCTGTAATTAATTTTAGCTTATATCTTCATTAGTTTTGTATGACTACTTTCATGTGATACATATGTTTTTTTCTTTTTCTGTTCCCCTAAGTTGGATAATTTTTGCAAATTGCTTTAAATACATTTAACATTATACATTGCTTTTGTGTATATTTTTAGACACATCCCTAGGTTTTTTATGAAGTAATCTCATTTTTTTTAATTTTTAAATAATTTTAAATTTCTGTTCAGGTTTCCTCTTTGATCCAAAAGTTATTTACAAAAGTATTTTATGGTTCCAAGGTTCTTTTCTGTTTACCTTCTGTTATATTTTTATTGTTGATTTCTACCTTTATAAAATCCTCGTGAGAGAGTGTGACCTGTCAGTTCTCTACTTGGGAATTTATTAAGGTTTTTCTTGTGGAAAAAATATATGACCAATTTTCATAAATGGTCTGGGGCGCAAGATATGAATGCATATTTTATTTTAGAGTATATAATTCTATGTATTTGTCAAACTAGTAAGTCAAGCTTCCTGATTATATTATTCAAATCTATTGTGTTGTTACTTTTTTGCCTACTTATTTTTCAAATTCTGAGAGAATTGTTTCCCACAACTATCACTGTAGTTTTATCAAATGCTTCATGTACAATTCTAAGTAGTTGCATACAATAAATATTTGTTGAATGAATGAATACATGTAGGTTCTATTTTAATGCTTTGGGCCTTAAATGCCACTTTAGCCAATATTGGCATCCTTACTCTACTCTTTATTTATTGAAAATCTTCCTGCACATCCTTGTCCATTCTTTTATTTTGAAACATTTTCACCATTTTGTTTAATATTTTGGTCTTGTATGTGTATTAGCTAAAATTTGTAAATCTGTGTGTTTTTATCTGGGAATAAAAGGTGTCAACTCATTTATAATATTGTGATAAACATGAAGTCTTACAGTGTAATAATTTATGTTTATTATGTTTGTGGTAGGTAGAATAATGGCCCCCAAAGATGTCCATGTCCTAAACCCCAGAACCTGTGAATATGTTAGATTATACAGCAAAGGGGAAGTAAGACTATACATGGAATTAAGATTGTTAATCAACTGACCTTAAAATAGGGAGATCATCTTGTATTATCTGAGTGCACCTAGTGTAATCACGAGGGTCCTTAAAAGTAGAAGAGTGAGGCAGAAGAGGATACAGAGGGAGCTATGATGTTGGAATAATGGTCAAAGAGATGTAATACTGTTGGCTTTGAAGATAGAGGAAGGTCCATGAGCCAAGGAACGTGGGTGGCCTCTGGAAACTAGAAAAGGCAAGGAAACAGATCCTTCCCTAGAGGCTTCAGAAAGGAGCACGGCCTTGCTAACACCTTGATTTTAGCCCAGGGAGACGCATTTCAAACTCCAGACTTCCAGAACTCTGAGGTAATAAATTTGTGTTGTTTTAAACCACTAAGTTCATGGGAATTTCTTATAGCAGCAATAGAAAAATAAGACAACATTATAAAATGTAGATACCAGTACGTTTCAAATTATTGGGGGCAGGATGGGTGGATGGATGATGGGGAAACATCAACTCAAAAGTTAAATAAGGACATTAATATTCTTCTGTGGTATTTATTCTTGTTTCCATTTTATTATTTAATTTTAAATTGGCTTTTTCTCCCTTATGGGCCCTTTCACAGCAATTTGCAATTTCCCTGGTATCTTTATTTTACAGTATATCTCAATCAAATTAACAAAAGCTTTCGGTTATAGTGCCCCACTCCTCGTGCACTCATACTAATTGAAAGTTTACTATCCTTTTCATTTATAACCAACAGATAACATGAAGGCTATCCCCAGGGAGGGAGTGGCAGGAAGTAGGCCAAGATTTAACTTTATTTCACTTTCACCTCCCCATTTTACTGTCCCATTACTTTATCCCCAACCTTCTGTCCCCAACCGAGTTTGTACTGTTCAAAGCTCCCCACCAAAGAGCCCCATCCCAGGCATGACTTTCTGGGTGAATACTTTATATTTGGACCCGACTATTCTATCTTCCCCCTTACAAGTTACCTGTTCTGTGTCCTGTTCCCCTAGGGACCTGCTCTATGCTCCATGACACTTCAGCATGCAAAGCAATGAACAATTTCATGCTGTTAATGAAGCCAATACGACTTATATGTGGGGCAATGGCTTACTTTTCTAAGTGGTTTTGCTCTCCAGAAAGGCACAATAACTTTATCCAAAGAAATGACTCTCCAAGGCTGGGAATTCCAGGCTTTGTGGCAGGTTATATAGGGAGGCATTTGTGGCTGGGCTGAGGGAAGGGGGCTCTATGTCATACTTCATTGTGCACTACGTAAGCGGGCTCCTACTCCACCTGTGAAATCAAACAGATAACTACAGAGTATGAACCACCAAACAAGCTGGATACCCTGGCCATATATGCTACTGTGCCTCAGGGTAGCTCTAGGGCAACCACACGGACAGATAATTGGGCCTGTGAGCTGACAAAACAACTTGTACCCACACCATTAAACAATTGTAATTCACTGAGTCTAGCAGTGTTTCCGCTGTTTACCGCTATAAAATAAACGCTACAAAATTTATAAATATGGAGAGAGAAAGAATTTAACATAATGTTGCAACAGGGCATCTTATATCACAGAATACTAATAAAAACTTTCATATTATAGAAATATATTTTAATAATGTTGTGCTTAAGAATAATTATACTTTGAATGATTTCCATGAAAGAGATCTTTTCCTACACCCCTTCAGCATTATCATTGAATTTTCTCTTCTAACCAATATTAGCTTAATAAATTATCTGGATTTTAAAGGCTCTGGTGAATTATAGACTTAACTAAAACATGGACTTCTAAACTGGTTTGCATGCTTCCATATTGGCAGAATTTAACTACCAATATGAATCACTTGTTAATGATGCTGTTTATATTTTATATGCATACTTGAGACTTTTAACATGTTTAGCATGTTTCAAGCTTTTTCGTGCATAAAGACTCACTGGATCATATTTTTAAATGGAAAAACAAAACAGTTAGCGTGTAGTTTTGATTATAGTTTCCATGGTTGCTAAACCATAAATACTAAGCAAAGAGAGGAACAAATGAAGGAATAAAACTCACTGAAATATAGCTGAGTCTGACAAGTGAATAACTAAAAGCTAAAAGGAAAAATAACTTTGGAATTGGAAGGAGATTTTCAGACTGTGTGGTCTAGTGCATCACAAATTTAAATACCTGCGTGGGCCAGGTAAGCAATATAAGTGAGTGGAGTGGGTCAGATATGATGACATAAATTGATGGGGACTGTGGAGAACCGGAAGGCACATGCTCTGTCTATAGGAGGTGCTACTGCTTAGCTTCAGCTGGGATTGACTTGTGGGAACATGCTCAGGGTTGCCAGATTTTCCAATAGCACTTTAAGACAAGCTGGAAATCAATAATTTTATGTGAAATCTAAATCTCTTACTTTTAAATGCTGATAACTAATTCAATTTTAAAAATGTTACTATCCAAAACATATGTCTACAAGACATATAGGGTGCATGGCATGCCAGACTTAAATTTCTGATCGAGTCCAACGTTCTTATTTTGAAAGGCATATGGAAACACAGACAGATTAAGTCATACAAGTTCTGGCCACCTATAATAGAAAGAACACGGGATTTAAACTCAGGTAGATCTGAGTTCCTATTCTAACTTTTGTTCCATAGCCACTGTATAACCTTAGGCAAGTTTCCTAAACTCTCTGAGTCTTAGTTTCTCTCTCCCTAAAATGAGGATAATAATACCTATTACATAGGATACTTGTAAAGATTAAACAAAAAGAACATATGGGAAGTGCCTACAGTGGATCTTGACACATAGAAAACGTCCACTCTCTTAGCCCTAATTCATCACTCTGTGGCCCTACCCTACTTTACTTTTTTCCAATTGCAATTCTCTGTACCAGGAATTATATCATGCCCCATCTCCTACTGGAAAGTAAGTTTCAAGAGGGTAGTGAATGTATTTATTTTTCTCACTGCTCTATTCACAGCTCCAAAAATACTGCCTGGCACATAATAGCTGTTCAATAAATATACACTGAATAGATTAATTAATGATTTCAACAAGTGATAATGCTTTGACTCCTTCCCTTTAATGAATGAACAAATGCAAGTACAGCTGTGTGTCTGTTGCCCAAGTTCATAAAGCCAGTTAATACTGTATGTGGAACTTGAATTCCTATCAAGTTCCTCCTTTAGGATTATTTCCATTGCATTATTGAAGTCTGCCCAAATTATGTGATGTCCAACAAGAACATAATCCTCTTTCAGATTTATAGAGATGCAACCTTTGAGGGAAGAAGACCTTCAAAGGCAGTCTATTCCTCACACTTCTACTGAATTTGATGGTTAAAGGCACTTATAGTGCTCTTTTGATTCTTCTAGGCTTTTTATCCTGACAAAAAGTGTATTCAATGGCTTTATGAATCGTAATAACAACAATTTTACATATATCTAGCATATTGTACCTAAAATATTGTCAAATGAACACTCATAACTATAAATTTCAGTTAAATCTCACATCAACCCTGTGAAGTAGATAGGACTTAAATTATTTTCCTCATTTTACAAAGATTAGGGACATCCAGGGACAAGTGACTTACCTAAAGTCACAGTGTGAATAACTAAAGAATCTTAGCAATAGACTACAGTTCTAAAGTAGTATTTTACATCCACAGATGTAGCCAAGACTTTCCCGGTATAGCCACCAATATATGCTACAATCTGGATTTTTCCTATCGCTACCCCGTTACATGAAAACTCACTTGTCCTAGGTCCTATTTCCAATCCTGGTTACTACTTACACCTCTATTTAACACTTATTTAACAAACCTTACAGACCAAAGCCCAGTGAGAGATATAAAAATGAACAAAACAAGGATATGCCCTCAAGAACATTCAGTCATCAGAGTAATATTAGTTTTTAGTTTACTAAAATATATGTCCCTTGCAAAAAGTGTTATGCCTTAAGGGACTACATAAGGAGGGAAGAGGGAAAGATGCTGGGGCTGATCTAATATGGAGCTTCCCAACTCTCGCTACCCATTAGAATCCCTTGGGGGGCTATGGAAAATACCAAAGTTTGAACTAACCTAGGGTGGAGTCTGGGCAGCAGACTTTTTGGAAGTTCCCGCAGAGATTCAAATGTACAGCCAGGGTTAGAACCACTGGTCTAAAGCAAAGAAGTCATGCAGTAGGGAAGGAACTGAGGAGGGTAAAAGACAAATAGGTAAAAATATATTTGACTTGTTTTTTTCTTACAGTGTCATTTAATTAGCCCATTCTTGATATCAATTATCTTTAAAAGGTTTTCATAGGAGAAGTGGGTTTCCTGTGTCTTCATCTTTAATTGTTTTTAAGAAAAATATTTCCTTCCATCAAATCTAGCAGTTTTCCTTTATGATGATATTAATCTAACCAAGTTTACGCTTACAAAGTTTGACAGAGATATACCCAAGTGTATGAATCAAAACTGAAATAACTAATTGTCTCAACGTTTATGTATCATTTTGGTGAAATTTGGTTTATGCCCTGAGTTCTGTGCATTGCGCATCTTATTCTAGTTTGTCTTTATTTGAGATGGCACTTGTTTGCCCTTCTATTTTCAGCTATCTCCTTGGTTTTGGGTCATACATCTAAATTATTTTGGTTTGCTTCTATTTTCTTCTTACTTATACATATTGTTTCTCCTTTTAAAAAAAAAAAACTCCATCTTTTTAGTATGCCCCACGTTTCCTACAATCGCGGTTGCCAAGCTATTCCATCAGCCCTAGATGATGAAGAAAATTTGGAAAGTATGTCTAATGAAAAGGAATGGTAATTCCTAGAAGAACATCTGTAGAGACCGAATTAAAATTGAGAGCTAGAAATTTTCTCCACTGAGGCAAGTGCACGGTCCCTCCAGCCTTGGATTCTGACTCTAACAATGGAATCTAGGACTTTGTTGGGAATGGCCTGCATGACTTCTTTGAAAGTGAGATTGAAGTCAAATATGTGCTTTTTCTACAGCTATGGAAATATTTGTATCCCTCTCTCTCCCCTCTTTAATCTATCCTGTATATTAGTATCATACTCATCTTCTTAAAATGCCCCCTTGATGATCATGCTATACACCTATCTTGCAACTATCAATGGTCCCCCATTTCTCAATATATTGAATTCAAAATATTTGACCTGGTTGTCAAGGTCCTTTGATAATCTGGCCTTACCAAACTTATTTTCTATTGATATCAAGCATGTCTTCCATGCCAATCAAGCTGATCTCCTTTTTGTACTATAAAAATACCAGGTTTCTTCTTTGCCTTCCTTTGAATTATTCTCCATGTAAACAGACTTCCTTTTTGCACTCTGCCTCTTTGAATTCTACCTATCTTTTGAGTTACAGAACAAGTTCCAATTTCTTCATGAAGCCTTCCCCAATCTATTGCTCTAATTGATCTCTCCTTTTCCAACATCCTAAAATACCCACACCTCCAACATGCCATTTGATTAAATATAGCTTTGCCACGGTTTAGTTACTTTAAGTATGTCAGTCCTGTTGCTTGAACTAGACTGTAAAATATTTGAAGGGATTGTGTATGCCTCTTCTTTATATCCCCTTTGTTTCTAGCTTGGTGCTAGGCACATGGTGAAGGACATAATAAATATTTGCTGACTGCTAACCAATTGCTGGTGCTGTGTAGTAGCCTGGGCCTATATACACTGTCAGTTCTGTCAACCGAGGCTGTGAAATTTCTGCCAGAGATTATGTCTGCCTAGAAATAAGCCTCTGGCATAAACTGCGGTAACCGCCACTAGAGAGTTCACCTGCAGGAAAGGGACCTCCGGCATATTACTCGGTGCTCTAGGAGGCTCTTATGTGAGGTTTTCCACTGTCATGACACAGCTAAGCCATGTGCTAATGTGACGATGTGAGTCTCTTAAATAATTCACTGTAAATCTATACATACTTAGCTTTCTGACATGGCTTAAGCATTCTAATTTCCAATAAGCTATGCTCTAGAATTACCATGGATTACCAATATGTAGAAAACCTGGACATACCCTAGAAGTCAAGAACTTAGCATTTTAAAGTAACATTTGCTTTTCTGTGAAAACTGTATTTTCAAAGTTAAATGTTCTATCTTATTATGCATGAGCAAAATAAGTCCAAGGTTTCACTGAAATCCATTGAGAAGGTAAAGAATTTAATTCCAAGATCTAGAACTAGGAATCCTTCTCTTTGAACACAGCCTCTCTTTTCTTATACTCCTTTCCTCACTTAAATTACTACTCATTTACACTATAACCTCTAATTCTCACACTCTGTGCTTTTCTCCAAGTTTCTCTCTGTCTCTTTCTCTCTCTCTGTCTTTCTGTCTTTGTCTCTCTGTTTCTCTCTCTCCATCTCTCTGTCTCTGTCCCTGTTTCTGTCTCTGTCTTTCTCTCACACAAACACATACACACACTTTTTTTACCTCCCTAGCTAGACTACAATCCATGGTCATATACTTGACACTTCAAGAATGTATTTCTTTAAAGCTTGTAGTCTCTTATTCCCTTTGTCTCCCATTCATTTTACACTGACACAGAGTAAAAATTCAATAAACAGTAGCAGTTATTATTATTGTCATATAACTGTATCAGAAGACAAACTTGTTTTCCACACTGTGCGTTGCCTTACTGAAGACCCTGAAAACTCTCATGAAAAAAGTTCTCGCACTCACACAATTCACTCCTCTGAGGCTCTCACTAAAGATGCCTACCTCCTGCCAACTGTGATCACATATTCATTTTATGCCCCCCCTTATGTACCTAATTGGTACTCACATCACACTTATTTACCTGATGCCTTCAAAATGCACCTGTCTCTTATTTGTGTGCACTTTGTCTCTTTCAGTCTGTCGCAAATTCCAAATCACTTGATTCCTTGAGCATTAGAATGGTATGTTTGCTTCTCTTGTATCTTACCATGGGACCACTGTTAGGGTCCTGCACACTGTCGGGGCTCAGTAAATATTGTAATATTGAGAGCCAAACATGCCCAAAAGTATCCTTTTAAAGTTAACTCTCAAATATCTGCAAAATGCCCAAGGGAGCCCAACAGAGGAATAGGTAAGATTGAGCAGCAGAGCTTATTAAAAATGATTTGGGCCTGCGATATGATTTCTTTTGGACTGAATTTTTCCTTAGGCTTAGGACACGTGCTAATTCTCTCAGCTGCTTTAATCATGTAGATATTAAACAACGTGGGGCCATCAAATAGTCCTTTAGAGTTATGAGAATAACACGCTATGAATAGAAACAAGGGAGGATAAAAGCCAAGCATGTGGTGACCGGCAGTCCCAGCAGCAGGTGTCTTGACTGAGGATGGCCCCCAAGACCTCCTGGAAAATGCAAAAATGGAGAAACCCAAAGCTGTCACAGAAGAAGGCTTCAAAACTCAATCCAAATCAAAGAGGGCTGCAGACTTTTATGGAGGCTTTTAAAAGGAAAACGTTAAGTTTGCCTGAATTGTAAATAGAATTCATCCGAAGACATATTTTCCCTTTTAAAAAAATCAACGAAAACTCAAAAGCAAAAAAATCAACAATAACATTTCAACAGAATCTAAAGTCCAACGAGGGACGGTTGACAGCCAAACCTTTTTTTAAAGTGATGGTAGCCAGGAAAGAAGATGATGGGTTGTAAGAATTCACCACCTGGAAAAGGGAGTTACCTGGGGAGTGACAGCTGCCATAGGAAAAGTAGAACAAACACACCTGCTGTCAGGCACACCTGTTCTTTTCCGAGAGAGGAACCATGAGGCTGAAACAGCAGAAAACGCCCAAGAGCAGGATAGGATGCCTCTTGAAACCCTTGAATATTGTCCCTGACTCCTCTGGAGTTATTTCCTTGGCAGGAATGGCTACAGAGTAGCCGCATAAGATTCCAAATAAATCTCTCAAATTTTAAAGTCTCGCAAGTTGATTTTCTCGCAGATAGAAGGAGATTCCTTAAGACCTGAGCAGAGGAGGGAGGCAAACGTTTTCTATGGCCTATGCTCGAGAAAGAAGATAAATTATTATGTGCTATATTTAAAATATTACTTAAAGGTATTGGATCTCACATGGCATGAAGTATGCTGGGACTGTTAGGGTAAATAGAGGTGAAGGGGAGAGAAGATACCACCACCACTCCTCCTTCCCTCCCCCTCACACACACTTGCCAAAAGGCCCCTCATCATCACAGGAATTGTTTGACCTTTAAGTGTAGATGGTCACTTGTGAACATCCCATAATTTCTGGTTCTACAAAGTTATTACCTGGTCACTGATGCTTGCAAAAGTTGAATTCTGAGCTTCAACTGTAATCCAGAGAATATTGCAGCCCCATGAAAATAAATCAGACCAAAAGGGCAAGATAGCTCTGTAACAGATTAGGTATACTAGCTTTGTAAAAGCTCACATTGCCCTACAGGAAAGCCTGCTGCCAGCAGATAAGCCAAACTAGAGTTCAATATCAGTGGCAATATTTTGGCCTGACTTGTAAAAAAAAATGATATAGTAAGAGATGGAACTAATTGAGGCAGTGGCAATATTGAGATAGAAGGGATTTTAAATGTACTTGTGTATAGCCCCAAAATGAACTACAAAAATCCAATATTTTGAGCACCTACTACATACTCTATGTTAGGTATCGTAAGGAATTCAAGAGACCTGTAAATCAATACAATTGAAAGTATTTGCAGCCCCCACCCCTAAGGAACTTACCATTTCACTGGGGAAACAAACTCTACAACCAAGGCTTAAGCCAGTAAATAGTCAACTGCAAGACTGTGAATGTCAGATAACAAAAACTGTAGGAGTTCACAGAAGACAGTGAGCAACATAGGCAGAAGTCAGAAGGAAGACTTTACCAAAGAAGCGGGACCTGAGTTAGGCCTTGAGGGATGGATAGGATTTGTTAATGCGAGAAAGAATCCCAGAAAGAATGTTTGTAACTGAAACTCAAGGGAAATATGAGATTCCAAATACGACCTTCAGCATGAGCCACAGTTACTATGTTTACTCTTGAGCATAAGAATCAGTGTAGATATTTTTATTAATATGGAAATTAAAGTCCCTAGAGATTAAAGTAAAATAAATCATCACAATTCGTGTGGGATTTTTGTCTAAACTTGCATATAACACAAACAGAAAAATAAATTTAAAAATTTTTTACTTTAATTAAATTTCAGGCATTTCTGCATACTTAGGTTTGAGATCACAATCAGTGCTAGAGTAAAAAAAATCCCAAGAGGTGCTTCTGAATAGGTTCCATAATAAAGTCACTACACTTGCTGAATTCATGTTCAAATCAATCATAAATTCTATTTAAAAACAATCCCAGGAGTAATCTTAAAACCAAATCCTCCTATAGTTCCAACTCTTGATTATTCACGTGATAGTGTAGAGAAAATTAACCTCTGGGTTTCATGCAGTGCTACTCCTAGGTTTTTGTCCTGGGGACAGCAGGATCAACCAGTTTGCATTTCACCTTTCTTTTCAGCTACCTGCACTCTCAAGAAGTTGTTAATGAGCAGTGAAAAGGCCAAAGGCCAGCAGCTAAAGAGAAAGGCACACACAATCCACCAACTGGGAAAGCCCTCTTTCAACAACCCAAAGCATTTGATTCACCGGTCAAATAGAACTTGTCCATGAGTTCAAAGAGGATAAATAAATCTAAAGACTCATCAAGGGGGATTAGAACAAGCTGGAGTGATTTCTCAACTTATGGACAATATTTAATTCAGGATTTCAAAGGGTAGTTTAAAAGAGGAATTAGCTATCATCCATTGTTAATTTTAAAAAGATGTTTAAAATCCTCATTAATGTTCTACAAATCCAGAATTTGTTAAAATCCCAATAGGCTTTGTTAGAAACTTACTATTAGTGAAAAATGTGTGTAAAACAAATTGATAGCAAAATCAAAATTTGGAGAGAGAAAAACTTAAGCTATTTAAAATAAGCTTTTAGAAAGTATTTTAATTTACATTCCAATAACTGGTAGTAATTCTTATCTGTTCATTAAAACAGATATCAAAGAATTTCTATTTGACCACACTTTATTTACGCAGTTTAAGTTTCTCTGCATTTTAAAATCCTTTTGGCATATTTTACTACATAATTTTTATATAGCTACATAATACTATGTATACAATTTTGCACAATATATTTTCTATGGAAACATTTTCACATATTGCATAACTTTTTATTATAAAATAAGAATACTTGCACATGGTAAACACTTCCAAAAGGATAAAAAATTATGTAAATACTACTCTCCAGAGGTAAGAACTAAGAATATTTGTGTATCTTTTATGCACATACACACATATATGAGTCTTTGCATGTGTGTGCACATGCCTTTGTATATGTACATCAAAGTATAATGTGCATGTATTTGTCTATACATGTGTATGTATAATACATTTTAAATGAAATTTGGGAGCTTTTGACACAGACTATTCCACACTTTGTTTTAACGATATAATATCTTGGAGCAATATCTATCTATTTCCTTTTTAATGGCTGCATAGTATTCCATTATGTGAAAGAAGTGTTTTTTACCCAGTCCCTAGTGATAGAAATATAAAGTGATTCCATTTTGTTTTTGTCAGATATTACCACAATTGTCCTCTAAAGAGATTGCATGGACTTGCATTACATGAGAGTGCCTGATTCTCTGTATTCTAGAGTAACAGAATTGCAATTCTTACTAATATATTCAAACATTCAAATGAGCTTCTTCTCAACCGGTCTAAATTAGTAAGGATCTACTATCTGATCCTTTCCTTTGATTTTGAAGACACTGCTGCTATTGTTGTGACATAATTTGCCCTCTTTGCTAAAGTTTTCAGCTTATTTAGATTATATTTAGCATTGCAGGGAAGGGAAGGAAAGGAAAATGGTGTTCCCTGCTTTTGTATTATTTTTGCCTACTGTCTATATGGTTTGTGAGGAGCTGCTTTTTCTAGTACATACAATACTAGAAACAATGGTGGCAGAACAGGTAGGAAATCCATGGTGCAGCTGAACCCAGAGTCAGTCTGGCAAAGGAAAGGAGCAATAGAAACAAAGGCAACCAACTCTAACTGGAGTTTGAATAGTCAACTCTCATCTTTCCCCTAAAACATGGGTATGTCCAGTGGAAGAGAATGGATACTTATAAATGGTTTAGAGGTAAAGAGAACGTGACCACATCCATTCTTTTGAAAGATTATATATTAAGTGTCACTCTATAATGTCATACAATCTGTTTAATTGATACCACTTATTGAATGATTGCCTCACACTGTTCCATTGTGAATTAAGGGGTAAATAATAACAGCAGAATCAGAGTGTGATGCAATCTCTCTGGGAATAAAATACTCTCTTATAATAGGTGGGCAATTTGGAGGATTAAATTAATGCTTTGGGGCACCATTTAGACTGTGAACTTACAGTATACTTATAATATTTGAAAATGAAAAATTAACAGTGGAATTGATTATTTGAATAGGTCACTTCCTTATGAGTCTAATTCGCCATCTGTAAAACAAGGTGGCTATACTAGATGACTCCTAACAGCTCTTGCACTTCTATATTCTGATATTATGGACATACTCAATAACCATATTGTATAGCCCTAAAAATATTGTGGTCAGAAAAATATTAAAATGTTCCTTTTCATATTTGTTTTAAGTCCATTATTTATACAATTTTTTCTAATAAAGATAGTCTGGAATGTCTTTTGCTCCTCTGTGCCTGGCTAGATTTTCCTTTTGAACTTAACTCAGATGTCATATCTTCCAGGAATCTTCCCCTGACCCTTCCAACCCACTATTTGAGTTAAATGTTCCTTCTACTGTTCTAATCACGCTGGATTTTAAATTATCCATGTTGTTTCAGTCTCCTCATTAGATTATAATAAGCTCCTTATTGGCAGTGACAATGACTTTGTATTCCTAGCACTTAGCACAATAGCTGCCACATTGCAAAGACTCAACAAATGTTTGCTGAATTAATTAAAACATGAGAGTCAAACCACTCTTGTCGATTATTTTTATGGTCAAAACTTCTGAACTTGCTACATCATCAGCTGGTAAATGAAGCTACCTATATATATTCTTGGATATCTAATGGGTATCTGAAAATGCAAATGTTTAAAACAGAATTCTTGATTTCTAGCCTGAAGCCCATTCATTTCTCAGTCTTCCCTACATCACTTGCTCCAGCCAGAAACCTGACTCATTCTTGATTCTTCCCTCTCCCTCTCCGCTCAAATATAACTGGAAAGAGAAAGTCCAGTAATTTGTATCTCCAAAATACATCTCAATTTAGCCCACTTCCCTCTAACTTCACTTCTTGCACGGACTTCTGCACTAACTTTATAATTGATTTCTTCTATCCTTTTTTTGTATTCCTCATGCATTATCAAATCAACAGCCAAAGTAGTCTTTTAAATATGTAAACCCCACTTACATTGGAGTTGATATTTTCCCATTACCCTTATGAGAAAGACCAAAATCTTTAGCATGGCCTACAGAGCCCAAGATCTGCTCTCTTCATATTTCCCCAGCTTCAACAAGTAGCACCTTTTCCCTCCCTCTCTTCACTATAGTCGCATTAGTCGTCTTAAAGTTATGGGAACATACCAAAATCTTTCATGCTTTAGCAACTTTGCATTTGCTGTTTCCCCTACTTGGAATGCTCAGTCCCTGGCTCTTCATGTGCTTAGCTCTTTCTTATCCTTCTTATCTCAGTTTAAAGATTACTTCTTTAAGATAGGCATGCCCCGAACACCCCAAGTAGACCCCAGCCTTATCCTGTGTCCTCAAACTGTTGGTTACCTTCATAGCACTGTTTATTTGTCTAACTCTCCTAGTAGACCATAAGCTCAATGAAGGCAGGCCGTATATTTGCTTCATTTACCACAATACTCAGCACATAGTACATTGCCTAGCACATAATAGGGGTTCTGTCTCTCTCTCTATTTCTTAAATGCAATACTAAGGAAACACATAACAGATACTGACTGACTGAGAGTGCAAATAATGACAATGCTGTCTTTGGTGCAAAAGCAAAATATGGTTAATCATGTTGGGGGGGCACTCAATAAATAAATCTTTAGTGGCTAGTCACAATTCTTAAAATGTAGTATTTACAACTATTTACCACTTATCCATCACACTTCACCCATAAATATTGGCAAGAACCACTGAAAACACTCATCCATTTATTCACTCATTCATTTAACAAATGATATAGTAATATGGAATCAATAATCACCATGATAATCTCTATGTATACAGAAATAATGGTATCATAAGTGGATGAATTCAATTAAAAATAAAATGGAATGATCACGTGATTTTTATTTTTTAGTAAGTTATATTTAAGTGCCTTTAAATTCCTCCACAGGTATATGCCTATTCTTCCTGTCTAGACTCTATACATTGAGAATAGTTTCCATAGATTTTATTTTATGTTTATTGCTCCAAGAGTGCCTATTGCAATGCTCAGCAAATAAATAATGCTCATGTCAGTGCTTCTCCCCATATTAACAGACGTAGAACATGAACTTTTCCATTATGAAACACACTAAGATTCAAATGGAGAAATTCCCTGAGAAAGGAGAAAACAGAGATAAGAAGACAAAAATCCTAATGAGAACTGGAGAGTTAGTCAACGATGATGGGATAATCACGTTAGAAGCAGCACTATCATGCAGCACCAAATGCATATTCACGTTTAATTTGAGGGTAGGACTGGGCTCAGTACCATACAAACTAAGTTTCTATATCCCTTCTAGTAACTTACCATCCAAGATGCTGATTATATTGTAAGGCACATAAATAATTTGAAGGGCTATTATTCATGCTGCCTCATATAGCAACTCGATGGGCTATGTCATTGCAGTATATTATTTGTTATTGAACTCCCTCATTTTCATTTGCTGAGCTGATTTTTATCAATATTATTACAGCTTCGTTTTATTTATAGCTTCTATTAATCTTGACTGTGTATTGTTTGCATTAAAGAGTGGTCTGAAGTGTTTCTATTAACATGATTAACATTTTTTTCACTGAAATTTAGCCCAAATATTAAAGAAAGTACACTGTGATATAACTGCACGTATGATGGTGCAAAGAAAAACATAATTTAATTCCAGTTGTAAACTAGAACAAGCCAGTCTCCATAATATTATCAAACACAAATACGATGTAAACCCATAAATGCTTGGACGTGGGTGCCATCCCCAAATAGCACAGCACTGAGGTAATATTTGGCCAGAGAGAAAAAGCAAGATTTGGAAATTACCCTCCTAAAGGTAATATCTTTACAATTTCAATTGAAGTTCAAATTATAAGGACAAACTCTAGTAATTCAAACTGTTTACAATACGAAAAAGGAATTTAAGAGTGTTCTCATTGTTTTTTCTGCCTATGAGATGTGAAGTATCTGGTTTATTTAAGCTGTTCAACTTTCAATTGCTTGTTTCAGTATCACGTAAACATTGCCTAAAAACGACCTTTACAATGAGCGAGCCTGTGATATGTGTAGATGACTACCACAATTTTAGATTTCACAATAGCCACAGTAAATGCTTTGCCTCTAGCAACTCCATCTACTTACATGTCAGGAGAGGAACATGGTTTAATAAATTTGAATTGGTTCTGAAATGGGAATTGCATAAGGATGACAATAGTGGGAAATGTGGTAAAATGGAAGAACTATTTTTGAAATCTCTTTTCTTCACGCAGAAGACTACTGAGAGTTTGTAGAATTACTGCAAAGGGTGGAAACTACATTTGTGGATTTCTTAGTGAACATAATCTCTCCACAGATTCCTGGCTAAATTGTAAAAGTGCAGCATTCTGGTAAGTAATTGTATATACATCAATGCTCAAATGAAGGCATTCTGTAGAAGTTGTATGCACAATAAATCACCATCTGTACTTGGCCCTTAGAGTCTATTTGAATGCCCATTCAGTCCAAGGCGGCTGGCTAGATATGTCATTGATTTTCTTCTTCACTGCCATCCCTGGGAAAAAAGCCAATGTTTAATAATGGAAAAGATCACAATTTTAAAAAGGGAGGGGGGCAAAAAGAGAGGGTGTTTTGAACTCACATCAGCAAGTTCCTGGAAACTAGGAACATTAACAAAGTATTCAAGAACTTAGATTGGGTATAAGTAAATATATAAAAACAAATATTCATCTGAATGAGAAAGGGCATTACAACACTTCTGACTAGGAAATCTCACTCTGATATCCTACCTTCTACCTATTGGATTTTCTCATGTCTGTAAAACCTACTCTTCAACCTTGACAAAGACCACAAGGCTTACGACCTCTTTCTATTTTCCCAGCCTATCAGCCCCCTCCTAACTTCAGCTCTTTTCTATGGTGCTCTTGAATCCAGGATCAGTCATTGCAACTAGTCTCTCAGGCAGCGCCACCTCTCCCTTCTCCTGCATCTTTCCACTTGATCTGCCCTGTGTGTCCTGGAAGAGGTTTTGCCTTGGTTTCCACTGTTCCTGCACATGGGGTGATAAAGAAACGTATATTACTGTGCTTATTATTCCTTTTCTAGGAATATTCCCCTATATCCAAATGGTTACTACAAGAACAGCCATTTGGTTAAGCTGGACCAACCCCACAGGTCATTCCTTATTGCAGCCCACAATGTCCTATAGTGATCTGGCTCCTGCCCACCTCTCTGACCTCATTTCACACAACTCTCCACTGACTAAGATCCAGTCACAGAAATAACAGAAAGTCCTGCTTTCTGTTAATTAAATATGCCAAGCTCATTCCCCACTCAGAGCTTTTGCACTTATTCTTCCCTCTGCCTGAATGATTTTCACCCAACTCTTCAAATAGCTGACTTCTTCCTATGATCTAGGTGTCAGCTATTCAGACTTCCCTGATCCTCCAGTCCAAAGGAGACCCTACCACTAGTTACTCTCTATTATAAACCTGTTTTACGTTCTTCAGCAAATATATCAATAGCTAGAAATATCTTGTTTATTTATTATCAACCATACTTTACTAGAGTGTAGGCTCCCCAAAGTAGGGACCATGTCTATATTTTTCACCACTGTGTCACCAACACCTGGAAAAAGACCTGGAACACTGTAAGCACCCAATAAATGCCTGTTGTATGATGTAACGAATTGTCACAGATGATGAATTCATGTGTGAGCACCTGACCCAAGCTTTATCAACCAAGGTACATTTCACAGATCTCACTCCTGGTCATGACTGATGGATCCAGGGATGGGCAACTGAACCAAGCAAGGATAATCAGAGTCCGTGCTTAGCAATTTAGGACTTGGAGCTCATAGAATAGAAACCTTCTCTATCACAGTGTCTGGAACTTAAGAGGAGAAGTTCATGAGCCCTTACCAACCATGTTTTTCCATTCTTTGGAGAAAGACTTTCATAAAAGAAAGTGAAGCTTAAATGTAAAGACCACTAGAAAGATCTAGAGACTATGCTGATAATATTTGATTACGAGCTCTAGTTGTTTCTGATGTCAGTCACACTCCTGCCTTTTCCCAAGTTTGATATTCAAAACGCTTTTTTCTAAAATTCCTCAAACCAATAAATTTTCCCTTTTTGCTTAAGTTAATTTAACTTGACTTTCTGTCACTAAGAACCAAGATCGTAATTTATATGCTAACCTTCCTTGCAATCCTAATACCACTTAGTATTTTTGTTCCTAGTCTGTTTTATCTTTTAATTGTTCACCCTGCTAATATTTCTTACTCTACTCACAACTCTCTCTTATTGAATCTTAACAAATGGCATTGTCTCTTACTTAACATAGAAAACAGATGTTATGAAGCATCATGAACTCCTTCAATTATCTCTCCTTTTCTCATGTTTCAGAGGCTAAACCTTCCATCTGTATTCTGGATCTCATCCCTTTAGGCTTTCTCCAGGACATTGCTCCATCAGATATTGCTTCTCTTTCCCATCACTTAAAATTTTCTTTCTTCATTAGTCCTTTTCCCTCATTCTATAAGCATTCATTCATTCATATTTCAAATATTTATTCATTGTGGGAGGTACAGGGCTAGGTCAGCTTACATGGTCAAGTGGTTTTTTTTTAATCCACAAAACAAACAAGACAATAAAAATTCCTTCCTGGAACCTGTGTTCTCTTTAAGCTCTTACCCTTTTCCTCAACCATCTCATCCCTCCTTATTAGCCAGGCATATTAAAAGCCTATACTTAATGTCTCCACTTTCTTTCTTTCCACTCATTCCTCAACCCACTGGAATCTGTCTTCTGCCTGTACTATTACATTAAAAACTCTCTTGGTAAAGTCAGCAATGAATTCCTGATTGCCAAATCTCAGAAAGATTTCAGAGTCTTTACTAGATCTTTCTTTGTATATGATACTGTTATCCTCTCTTTCTAGATTCTTTGTTCTTTCTTGACTTCTATAATACCACTTTCACTTGATTCTCCATCTAGTTCTCTAACTACTCAGTATGTTTCCTGGGCTCCTCTTCCTTCCAGTCCTTTAAATGTTGATGTGCACCATGATTTTGTCCATTACCTCCTTCTTTCTGTG
Source organism: Equus quagga (assembly GCF_021613505.1). Classification (NCBI taxonomy): domain Eukaryota; kingdom Metazoa; phylum Chordata; class Mammalia; order Perissodactyla; family Equidae; genus Equus; species Equus quagga. The sequence goes on along the minus strand of NC_060276.1, from coordinate 24,001,653 downwards.
TTCTACTCGTTATACATGCTCTTCCTGTGTGATCACATTCAATTTCATGTATCAGTTATGCATCAACAACTGCCAAGTCCATTTTCTAGCACCACTACTTAAAAGTTTATATATCTAACTTCATACTAGATTTTTCTACCTGGAAAACCTACAGTCCCTGCAAAGGCATGTTCAAAAAAGAACATTTTTTCTCTAAAACTCTACATTTCTTGCTTCCCTACCTTGACCGCTAGCACCCCTCTTCACTGAATTATCAAAGATGGAAAGCTTCACTCCTTTCTCTCCTTCATCAGCCACAACCAGTCAGCCACCAAATCCTGCAAATTTTAATTTCTCTCTCATGTATGCCTCCTTTTCTTTACTCAGACATTCAATGCCTAAGTTAAGCCCCTCATCATCTCTTCCTCTACATTATTGTAATGTCTTCCTAACTGGTAACTTTCCAAACTTTCTTTTACTCTTCTAATGTGTCTACCACATTGTCAAGAGAAATGAGAAAAGTTATGAAATCCTCCTCAATATAAAGGAATGTACACCAAAGTCCGCCTTAAAAATGGTACATTTTGCCCCCACTGGGCTCACTGTGAATAGTTTAAAAAAATACCTTTGCATTTTTCAAAGCTATTTTGATAAGGCTGTAATTAACTAAGTAAAGTAGAAGCATATTAATAGCAACAGTAAGTCACTGAATACTGGTAATAGCATTGGACAGAGAGGTAAAAACAGTGGAGAAAAGAGATGGCAATGTAATTTAGAGGAGAATTAAATTCTTACCTGACTTCTTGTCACCATTTGGATACCGCTAGAGTTCAATCACTTCTTCTGAGCCATATCTACATGCAGATCAAGCCTGATACTATATTATTAGCATATATTGGAAGTAATTTCTGTACTTTTGTACCTCAACACAGACATCATAAAAAATCACCAGTTTTATTATTTTTGTTTCAAATAAATGTCAGTCTTGTCATTTTTAAGGTCTGTTCTTCAAATGAGAAATTATAAAGAAGAATCTCAGAAATGAGTATTTCAGTTTTAGGCGACTAAGGAGGATCAGACAGGCCAGCGCCAAAAAAGAAATCATCACACAGAGATATTGTTGATTATCTTAGCAAATCTCCCTTTCCATTTTACTTTTCTTCTTTGGTTCAAAGATCCTCTCTAGAGGCAGAATAGAGGGCTGCACATTTCAAATTATTTTTAGGACTTTGATTAACTGTGCCACAAGACCCCAGGTGACTATTAATATACTAGTAAAGGCAGTTAAAAGAAGACCTAAGGTCATTCAGTGAGTGAATGAAGCAAAATTGAAAGCATGAGTCCTGACCCAGTGATGTGATCTTTCTAGTAGACGATATAGTAGAGGCAATCCAAAAAGGGGCAAATGGGAATAAGGGACACTATCTGCACAAAAGGTTAGAAGACAAGGCTTCTCAGCATGGAATTCAGTATTAAAATAAAAGAAGTTACCAAGTGAACTTTCAATGCATCCATTCTATCTCAATAAAGCACAATCCTGTTATAACACAGCCCACAATTATAAGCCTACAGATATACTGTAGAGAAAATCCTATGTCTTGAAATATAAAGGCAGTAAGACAAAAGCTAAAATAAAAAAGCTGCCAGTTATGCTTCCAAACAATAGCTTTTTACAAAGGGATGCTACTGTATTTATTTGTCTGTGACCAAAAGGAAATTCTTTGAATAGTAAATGCTCCATAAATGCTTGTCCAATTGAATTATCTAATTGGCTAATGTCAATTTTCTAATATTTAAGGAGTATTTGGGATTATACATTGATTAACTAAGAAGTACTTCTCATCCAAAGAAAACCAGAAGCTCATGCCATAGCTTACCAGGATTTTTGCAAGAAGAGACAAACATTCATAAGATTGCTGTTAATTATGTTTCCACTTCTCATGAATTGTTTACTTTTATTATTTACCTATGTCTTGAATGGTATTGAAGGAAGCCATGTAAGTCCCTTTGTCAACTGCCAGAAGTATAATTCTCCACAATTAATCAGTAAAAAGAGAATTAAGCATTGCTTCTTTAGAATTAGGAAAACCTTGCTGCTGATAAATTGAATGCATTAAGAAATTAACATACCAGTAAATGATTGATCATTACAATTATCCCAATTTGCATTTCTAGAATTTTACTGAAAGACCTCAAAATCACTCTTCTAAGATATTTTTAGCTACATTCTCCAATTTGATAAAGTGTACAAGAGATGTGCTACTTGTTATTACAATTAGAAGTTCAAACATTTTTTAAAATATTCACAACTGGGCTTTCAACAAGTTAATCCAATGTATTAAAACATGAACTTAATACAAGGTTTTACCAGCTAATTTTTTTTTATCTTCCTTGATGTACAAAAGAACAATTCATCAGTATGTCATGAATCACAAGGAATTGTAAGCCACTCAACTACCAGGTATCTTGATTAAAAAACTGGAGGAGAGCAGATAATCTCAATGAAATTTGGCAGTTGCAAGCATCTCTATACAGGTAGCTCATGAAAATATTACTGAAGAGTAGATAAAATTATGTAATGCCACTCAAGGGACACCATTCTCAGTCAGAGCTCAAAGCAATCACTTTTGTTTGATGATAAATAATAATAATAACAAGTATTGATAACAATAACTAATATTCATTGAGAGCTAATTATGTTCCAGACACTATTTGAGTGGGTTTGCAATTTGCATTAATTCAATAAATATTTATCAGATGCCTAATATGTTCTAGGTGCTGTTCTAAGTACTGGGATTTAGCACAGAATAAAACAGTCAAAAATCTCTGCTCTCATAGAACTCTAGTGGAGGAGACATAAAATAAATGAGTAAAATAAAAATATAGTAATACATATAAGTAAATATACATTCCATATTTATATACTATGGTATATATATATATATATATATCTCGTAAGTATAAATATGTAAAGTATAAGTAAAGTAGTATCAGATGATAAGATGGGTGACCATAATGTCTCAGTTATCTCAGAGAGTCCTGATTTGTAACTGTGGTCCTAATGTAATTATTCCTAGTGCACCCCTTCACTCTCAAAAATGTCCCAGTTTGGACAATAAATTGTAATGTCACTTAAATGATAAGTACGACAAATAAAAAATCAGAAAAGGAGTGTATGGGTGGATGATTGTGATTTTCAATAGCATGGTCAGGGAATGGCTCACTGAGAAGGTGACATGTGAGTTAGGACCTGCATCAGGTGAGAGGCCAAGCCCAGTAGATATCAAGCAGAAGAACATTCTGGACAGAGGAAATAACAATTGCAAAGGCCTTGGGGCAGAAATATGCCTGTATTGGTTGAGAAACATCATAGAGGCTAATGTGTTCTTAGCAGAATGAGTGAAGGAGTTAGTAGTAGGAGATGAGGTCACAAATGCAAGGGGAGATTGCGTTACATAGACTCCTACGTTTTGAGATGGGGAATCACTCAGGTTCTGAGTTGGGGAAGAGGAGGGTGACACGATCTGCCTTAGGTTTTAAGAGTATCATTCTGGCTACTGTATTGAGAATAAATTACAGGGGTGGAAGGGCAGGAGCAAGGAGATAGGTTAGAAGACTACTCCAAAAATCAATATGAGAAATGATAGTGGCTTGGACCAGGGTAGTAGCAGAGGAAGTGGTAAGAATTAGTCAGATTCCTGACCATATTTTGAAGGTAGAGATAACAAAGCTTGCTGATAAAATGGATGAAGTCAGAGATTACATCAAGCCTTTTGATAAGAGGACCTGGAAAGAAGAGTTGCCATAATCTGAGACGGAGAGGGTTGAAGGAGGAGCAAGTTTTGGAGGGAGGCTCAGGAGTTTCGTTTGAATACTGTCTCGGTCAGGTCTCCCAAAAAGCAGAACCTGAGACAAGGGACTGTGCGCAGGGAGTGAACTTTGGGAAGTAATCCAGAAAACAGGAATGGAGGACCAAGAAAGGTAAATAGAGAAGTAAGGAAAGTCAATCCAAGGGTGAGTTTTTGAGCTGGTCACAGCTATGGGCAACTGAAGCTTAATCTTACTGCGGACTCTCTGAGGAGCTTGTAAAATGCCTGGATGATTGCTTGAACTCAGAAGAGGGAGGCATTCATGACTGGCTTGCTTCCTCTTATAGGTCAAGAGTTGTCCCATGGTGTACTAACTCTCACACACTTCCAGGTTTGCACATGCCTCTGAATGACTGAGTGGGTTGCTACAGGCATTCCACATAGAGGTAGCAGAAAAGACAAGAAATGAGAGACATCTGCTGTAGCTGAGAAGAGGTGCTGTTAGTGTGCATATGCATGCAGCTGGTAGCTACACCAATAGCTGGAAGAAAAATGTGGGATGAGAGAACGCGACATGGAGAACAAGAGGTATCTGATACAGATATGTTAAGTTTGAGATACTTAGACATCCAAGGGGAAATGAAAAATAGCCAGCTGGGGGGCCAGCCTAGTGGCTGAGTGGTTAAGTTTGTGTGCTGTGTTTTGGCAGCCCAGGGATTCGCTGGCTCGGATCCTGGGCGCAGACCCAGAACCACTCATCAAGCCATGCTGAGGTGGCATTCCACATAGTAAAACCAGAGATACTCACAACTAGAATATACAATTATGTACTGGTGGAGGGGGGAGCTTTGTGGAGAAGAAGAAGAAGAAAAGAAAAAAAATAGCCACTGGATATATGAGTCTGAGTTTGAGGAGAGAGGTTCAAGCTGGAGCTATAAATATTTTTTCAGCATATAAGAGGTATTAACACCATAAGACAGCATGATTTGACCAAGGGAATAAGTGTATCAAACAGAAGAGAAGAGGTCCTCAAGCTGGATCCTCAGGCCCTTCAATGTTTCATGCTTGGGAAGATGAGGAGAATACAACAGAGAATCATAGGATGACTCAGAAGGACTAGTCAATGGGATAAGAGGAGACTTAGAAGAATATGATATCCTGAAAATCAAGTGAAGAGGAATGAATGATCAATGGTGTCAAATGCTGCTGAAAAGTCACAATGAGAACTAAGAATTGACCATTGAATTTAGCAACATGGAGGCCTTGGTGATCTTGACAAGAGCATTTACTAAAGATGTCAAGGAACTCTAAGGCTTAGACATCAGAAAAATTCTTAACCTAAATGTTGGATTTCCTGTATATATTAGTAGAGAATGAAATGAGGAAGACCTTGATGCAACCACCAGACACTGAAAAATGCGTATCAATAGTCTGAAGATTGATAGACCACTTTAATGAGGTAGAAGAAAGGAGAAAACAAAAGTCAGGTGGTATGAATTTCAAAAGAAGAAAGGCTGTTAAACTGAAGGCCTTGGAATAAATTGGTTATCAATGAGTAAATTACCTCTGGCTTAGTTAATTCAGGTAGTTAGTACATAATGTTAGAAAGAATAAGGTCAGAGTTTGATCTTCATCCTAGAAAGCTATACTGACAAAGAAAAGAACACTGTCCCATGGCCATGGCATACACTTTATTCTTGCATGGCCCTCTTGCAAATGATATTGGTCTGATGCAAATCACAGTGGATTCCTGACATTAAAGTGCAGAAGGCTCAGGGTATTTTCCCATAACTAGAAAAACCATACAGACATTTCTGATGGTAAGGAAGATCATCTTCCAGTATAGACCCATTTGAGCATCAACTGCTATACCTGATGAATGACATTTTATATATATATAGTATGCTGATTAAGAGCATGATCTTTAGTGTCCAGCAGACATAAGTTCAAGACTCAACTGGGCCACTTAGTAGATGTGTCATCTTGAGAAAGTTAACCTCCCTCTCTAAGCCTCAATTTTATCACCTGTGAACTGTGGATTCTAAGTGTGTCCAAATGTCATAGGGTTGTTTTAAACGTTAAATGAGATCATGCTTAGCATAGTGTCTGACTCACAGAAAATATTAGCTATTATTATTCTTGAAAATGGAAAAGCATGAGGATTTATTTGCTGAAACATAATTGTTTACAAGGTCCCACTCTGCTGTCTTTGATAATCTAGAAGCATTTTCTGCAACAGCTTTGAACTTTATTTTAAACTTGGAAACTCACCAGAGACTGATTTTTGTTTTGTTTCAGCTGTTCCGAAGTCACCTATGAAGTTAAGCCTCTTATGTGGATTAAGTCAATGGCAATATTGATTTGGGCTTTTTATGAGCTACCAATTCTAGTTATCATAACCTTTCAAAGAAGAAAAAAAATCTCCTAGAAGATTAGAAACTCTCCTATTCTCACTTTGAGTAGACTAAATTGTAAAATAATCCAGTGCATGCCTAGTTAAGAGGGCCATCAGGATAATAAAGAGCAATATTCCATTTATTCAAACATCAACAGAATGTACTTCCTGTATTCTACCAATGAAGGAAAATGTTCAGATTAATTTGTTCAACCTTTTAATAGTCCCTGAGCATTCCCAAAATAACAAACTCATTAGTATGTACAGAATTTTGAATAAATATGGGTGTGCAACGAAAGAAACTGAAATGAGATTGGGTCATAAAACCTTTCAAATGAGTTTGTGACATGAAGACAATAGAAGGTGATGAAGAATCCTACAGGATAAGACATTTGCTGTTGAAGGGTCACTAAAACTCCATCCTTGAGGTCAATGCCATCAGGAAGTAGTATTAGAGGGAGTACATGTTCTAATGCTGAACTACTTTGAATAGAGTTTTCAGAGACCCACAGTGTAACAAAAGCCACGATGCTTTTGGCAGATTATAACAGAGTAAGACTCTTCTAATCCAATTAGTTAATGTGCATGACTACAATACTGAAAAAGATGGATGTTAGGAATTTGATTTTCATCAATACTCTTTCAGGATTTAAAATTTTTATTATCTGGTGTTAATCATGTCATTTTTAGCAAAGACATTCTTAAGAAGATTTGAACTGAAAACCATTCTCTGGTGTTTCACAGCAGTTTAATTGTAGGTCTTACAACTATAGTCACTATGACAGGGCTAAAAAGTTTGTTAAGCCATTTCCCACTATTGTGCATCCATATAGTTAAGCTACAGAACAAGTGCATGGGGATTTACAATCCTCAATGAAATCACTCAGGCTGGTCTGGACATAGGATGCTCCTTTATTCCCATGCAGAGACTTCCACTTCATTCATTTCCATGTTATTTCCAGTGACACAATTTCCTAGATCCTAAGAATGAGCAGGAAATCACTCTCTGAAAATGGCTGTAATTGGCATTCTATGAGCTGAAGGCACTGTGAAAGGATTTGACAATTGGGAATAATATCTGTGTCCCGGCAGTTTTCAGAATGATTTATGTATACAATCTCAGTTGGTCCTCTGTACCACAGTAAGGAAATATTATCTTCACTTTACATAAGAGGAAACAAAATCTAGTAAAAGTTGTCTTATTAAAAGAAAAAATATTTTTGAGCACTTGCTATGTGGCAGAGTTTACAAGAGTGAAAATGACACAGTCCCTGCCCTCAAGAAGTTTACAGTTTAGCTGAAGAAACAAATAAGTCAATAGTCAATTACAATTAAGAGTGATTGGTGCTATGGTAGGTGTATATCCAGAGTGCTGGAGAAGCACACAGCAGGGGCATCCAGTCAGAACTGCATGGGAAGAAGGAAGGCTTTCCAATCAGGCAGCGCTTAGACGGTGACTCAAAGGCTGAGAAGGATCTAGCCAGGTGAAGGGAGGGGAGAAACAGGTTTATAAAAATGCTTCAGCCACAAAAGAAAGCTGGTACAAGCGGACCCAGGGTTACACCAACATTTGGAATCAACAGGAAGAATTTTATTAGGTCCAAAAACATTGAAGAAATGAGGGACCATGCTTGTAAAATTGGTAAAGTGGTATAGCTGGGTGGTGTGCACCACAAAGGAACAGATTTTTAGTTTCATTGAGGTGTGTGGGTTTTTAACATAAGAGTAAGGAGTTTTAGTGCTGCAGTGGGGATTGAGGTTTGCAGAGTGTAGGATAGTGAAGAGTAGCTCCAAGAGAGTGGCTGATGGAGAAACAGTGACCTCAGGGGAGAGCCATGTTTAAGGCAGGTTGGAAGGTGTGAGGAACCACCTGAGAAGGTTGTAGGGGAAGGGCTACCCAAGGCTTCATTCATTCAATTCAATTCATTCATTCTTTCAGGACAATATTTACTAAGCACTTATTCTGTGATGACACTGTGCTAGGCTATTAAGTCAAAGAGCAACTTGAATTCAAATTGCTGTTAGTTCAGTATTCTTTCTATCACATCACCCTGATAATTCATCAACAGATGCATCAAAGCAAAGATACACAACATTTTAATTCAAATTATAAATATTTGTTAAATGCCTGGCCCACTATGTGAAAAATATTGCATTATTTAGAAGTGTCTAGCTATTGGCTAATGGTGTCTGGTTATATTCCATGATCTCCAAGGACAGAACAATTTTACACTTAGCAGTAAACCTTGTCAAACACTGGAAAATGATAGTAATTTCCTGACGCCTTCAAGATCAATGATCAACAAATAATTATTGAATGTTTCCTCTGGAAAACAATAATTACTGAGTTGAACTCTGGCGAGATGTAAGGGTATATAGAATGAAAATTTAGAATTGCTATGCTAACATTGGGAGGGAAAAATCAACACACCACACTATCACCAAAGCTTGGTCATAGGACTGAAATAGAATCAAATTTCACATAATTTGTAGAGGGGTAGGTTTAGTGTGGTCCTGCCTGAAGACATGTTCTCTGAAGGTCTTTGGTAGCCTTGTGAACCAATTTTAAGTGCTTTGAACTTTGGTTGGGAACCTGAGTAATAAAAACTGCTTAATTGTGTTCCTTTTACAGCATCTCTTTTTTTAAGCGTTATTTTAGCAAAAGTTCAAGTGTTTTTACCAAGAGAATGATTTTATGAGAGTCTGTTTAGTTCACTGAAAAGGTAACTTTCTGACAGCACTCTTGATGAATCCAGATGTCATATAAGATTACAAATCCCAGAATGACAGCCCTTCACAATGTTCTTATGAAGGCAGAATTCTAACAACATAGGCTCCAAACTTTATATTAAAATGTACATTTAAATCCCACAATACCTACATGCATGCAATTAAGAGTTTCACATACACATTTTAAATCATCTAATTAGTACAGTACAACCAAAATTAATAAAAATCCAAACAATAAGGAGCCTCATTTAATTGAAATATCTCCCTTTCCACTACCACTGGCAGTTGACATTGATATGAGCCAAATATCAACAACACAAAGCCACTCTGAGCTTTTAGGTTCTTTATTTCTAGATGGAGGCCATTCTTCAATGGTTTCTATATCTGCAGTCTAGTACAGTAAAAGTGGAAGCAACTGACCAGACTAACACCTTCCTGCACACACATAAAGTCTTAAGCCAATTCCACAACCAAATTCAAGTCTACAAACTATGGTATGGAAAAAAGGACACTTACACAATTTAGAAAGCTTTTTGTCAATGAATTTTAGGCTGTTATTAACTGCAAAACATTATAAACTTGTTTTTTATGGTATGGCAAAGCATCATACGCTAAAATTATCAAATATTTTTCTATGAAAAGTAAAAAAGATATATAGCAATCAAGGTGGCCAATATTCAAATTTGAGCCTCTTACAAATTTTAATTTACCAGAAGAGAATGCTAAGTGCCATACATTTAATAAACTCATTTGTTCAATAAATATTCATTGAACAGCTATTATGTGCCAAATATTGTTCCAGGCTCTAAAGTTAATTCCAAAAGCACAGTGGTAGAAAGATGGCACAGCCAGCCCAATTGTATTTTTAAGTCAAATTGATCAGATATGTTCCATGGTCCATTGAACACATACACTGGCCCTGCCAATCATAGTGCAAATTGGAAAGAACACTCTGACCATGACCTTGGCTGTGTGTTACAGTTAGGATGCTTCAGAAATCGTCTTTATTGCTATCTATGCATGAGGTAGTCTGAGGGAAACAACTGAGAAACACATAGTTTGCCAGCCAATAACACTTGCTGAGTATACCTACAACTTAGAGTATTTGAGGTGGCAAGTTATGGGAGAAACAGAAGGCATAAGTGTCCAGGTATGAATTTTAGATGATGCTCCATATAACGTGTCTTCTATCTTGCCTCTCCATTATTACATACAAGTATGTCTTGCTTAAGAAAATGCAATCAATAGGAAAAAGTTAGAGAACATTTCCATTAAAAATTGATCCACCTCATTGTTTCTTTAAATTATATATATAAATATAAACATAAATTATAAAATATATATTATATATATGAATTATGGTGATCACAAAAGTATATGACGTAAATATGTGTATGGATACACATAAAACATAAAATAAAATTCTGCATTTCTTGTGAGTCTCTCATTTCTCAAAACCACAGATTACTTATTTTCCAATTAGTGAAAGTGATTTTGGACCATATTTATTGGTTAATTTGAGACACGTTAGCATTCAGCCTGGTTGTATGTCGAAGTGATAATTTTTTTAAACGTGCTTGAAACTCTGGATTTGAACCATTAATGAGAAGACATAATTGGACTTTAGTAGTGAAGCCTTGTAAATGTCTCTGTTAAAGCTAGAGAAATGGATCTTAACTCAAACCTTTAAATTCTATGAAAGGTTTGGGCGTGTTCTTATTAATTTTTGTTCGCCTCTGAGCTCATTTCTAACTGCTTTCTTACATGACATAAAAGACACAAAGGGTCATTTGCTCAAACAGTTAAAGACTCAAGAGTAATAAAATTAAATACTTCATGTGTTACAGGAATGTTTGGCACCAAAATAGCACTGCATATTGTTCAGTTTATACTGACAGAATAGCAGAATCCTCAGCTTTTGGTATAACGGCTTCGAATGAGACTATTTCCAAGCTTCCAGGGGATACGAGATTTATCTTCTGTCACCTCTAGACCTTTTCAGAATTATAATGAGAAAGAAAAGTGCTGAAAATAAATAAAACTTATTTGTATATGGAGCTAGTTCTGCATCACAGATGACCAAAAAAGCAGAATAACAGTTTTCTGACAGGATGATTTTCCTGATAGGACATGTTGGCATACCTCATAGTCATGCCTTTGTAGATATTTAAAACTGCTTAGGACTGTTCACATAAATATAAGGCTATATGTTGAAATTCTGAATCTTGCTCAAATCTTTATAATAAAAGAGAATCAACATATAACACAGGTATGGTCTCAATCAACCCTATGAACCAAAACTCTTTAAGATGTCACAGTTTCCCTGTTATCTATTGAACTAAAGCCATGCCCCTTCATGTCACTTTTTTAAGTTTAGCAACTGCTTCCTTCTATTTTTTTTTTTAAGATTTTTTTTCCTTTTTCTCCCCAAAGCCCCCTGGTACATAGTTGTATATTCTTCGTTGTGGGTCCTTCTAGTTGTGGTATGTGGGACGCTGCCTCAGCGTGGTTTGATGAGCAGTGCCATGTCCACGCCCAGGATTCGAACCGACGAAACACTGGGCCGCCTGCAGCAGAGCGCGCGAACTTAACCACTTGGCCACCGGGCCAGCCCCTGCTTCCTTCTATTTTGCACCAGCCTCCGTTTTTCATCAATCTTCAATAGTCTCTCTGCTTCAGCCATGTTATCTATCGTGGTTATCATTCAAATGATCTGATTTACACTTGTTTCTGGCCTTTGTGTTAACCATATAACAAATGGGACCTAGAGAGTTAAAAGGAAAAGAACAAAGCTTTGTTTCCCAGTCTTCACAATCCCAGGGCTATATATTCCCTTTGATTCTGCCCTGTAGTTGAAGCAATTCAAAAAGAGGAACCAAATTATGTACCTAAAAGAAGACACAGTAGTCCTCGCCTTATCCATGGGGAAGATGTCCCAAGACACCCGGTAGATGCCTGAAACCGTGGATGGTACCGAACCCTATATACACTATGTTTTTACTATGTTTTTTCCTGTTCATATATACTTATGATAAAGTTTAACTTATGAACTAGGCACTGTAAGAGATTGACAATAATAACTAATAATAAAATAGAACAATTATAAAAATATACTTAATAAAATTTACCATAGTTCTTAGGAATCTCATCATACAATTTTTTCTTTCCTTATGAAGTTGAGAACTTTTACCTTTTCACTTAAAGGAAGCACTTCATGGCTTCCCTTTGGCATGTCTGAATCACCAGTAGTGCTCCTCTTGTGCTTTAGGGCCCTTATTAAGTAAAATAAGGCTTCCTTGAATACAAGCACTGTGATACTGTGAGAGACAATCTTATAACCCGGATGGCTACTAAGTGACTAGCGGATGGGTGGCGCGCACAGCATGGATATGTTGAGTAAAGGGATGGCTCACATCCTGGATGGGACGGCGCGAGATTTCATCATGCTACTCAGAATGGCATGCAATTTAATATTTATGAATTGTTTATTTCTGGAATTTTACATTTAATATTTCCAGACCACAGTTGACCATGGGTAACTGAAACCACAGAAAGTGAGACCGTGGATAAGGGGGGATTACTGTTGTCGCTTTGTTTCCCAAGGCGTAGTCATCCATGTGACACTTAGCTAAGAAGCCTGTCTTTTCCTTCTGAAATTATGTAGATCCTCAAAGGAAAATACAGAATTCCATCAAGTAAACAGTTATTTCAGAAAAGAGCACCAGATCACTCTCCATACTATGGCATAGGTTTTAATCTAGATTTAGGAGAAGCATTAAGGGGTTAAACAAAGGGTTAAACATAGGGATAGACCGTAGAAATGGAATGAGTGCGTAGAGGCAAGAGATATTTTCAGATTGAGAACAAAAAGCTATGTAGCCTCAGAAGCAGCAAGGCACAAGAATCGAGAAACTGATCTAGCTATTCCTGGGTAGAGAATGTCCATCAACGAGACACAGATGGGCAAAGGTAAAACGACACTTGTGTAATACATCTGTTAACTGGTAGTTACTGTGTATTGTTTCATAAAGTTAGTTTAAGAATCTATATAGAGAATTATTTCCATCAAATTTTGCCCTACTAGGTGAATCCTACCATTTGTTAATGAATTGGTATCGAGGAAGTGATGAATTGTGACTCACTGTCACCCCCTATACTCGTAGCTACCTGATGATGAGGAAATGGGGAGTTTTACAGAAATAATGATGTTTGGAGGATGCTTGAAGGTGTAACTTCTACACTGCCTCACTGTAAATACACTTCCTCCATTTTTCCACCTATATGGCTCCCTTCACTTCTCCAAGACCAGGTTCCAAACTTACCTGTACAATATATATTTTTGCATACATCAGCATAACTTGAAAATATCATTTGTACATAGGGGCATGTTGTATAAATGTCTATATAAGGAAATATTGCCTCCTTTGTTGGAAACAAAATCTAGGCCATCTGTGGATTTAGCCCCGGGGGGAAAACTCCCTAGTTGATGATGATAGTAGTAAGTCAGGGTGACACAATGCCAAGGGAAGGTGAAATTCAGGGGCAGAGTGTACTATTTGGTGGTCTCTCACCCCTACACACTTGTAGATTCTCCGTTTAGTCCTAAATCTTGGAAGGTCTAAGTTGCATTAACAAAGGGAGGTGAAATTCCCTTAGCAGAGAATCTTAACCCATGCTCCATGATGCAGAAGGACTTCAAGGGCTTTCTGATCCCCTCTAATGTACGGCAGATATTGCATGTGCATTTTTTTTCTGAAAAGAAGATTCAGAGCTTTGATCAGATTCTCAAAGCATTCAGTAGTGCCCCCTCCTCTACCCCTTGCTTTGAAGAACCATTACTATGGGCATTGGGAGACATTTAGGAATTTTCAGAAGAATGGTAATGAGCTGATTTGTGTTTTAGAAAGATCACTGGCAACAACATGGAAGAGAGTCTGGAGTTCCTTACTCATTAGAAGAAGAAACTTTAACTCAAAAAGTACATACTCTGTCTCCCTTAAATCTGTTATAGAGTGGTACCCCTAAAATATAGAAGTTCCTACTTCATTTTGGCACTCAATACTGTTTGGAAACCATTTTTCCCAGTGAGAATAAATACTCAAAGCTCATAGCGCAGTGTGGACATCATCTACTAGAGCTGCGCCTAGTAGTATAGCAGGAAGTAACAGGCTTTAGTCAGAGAGTCATGGATTTATATCTCAGCTCTGCTACTAACCTAAGCTGTGTAACTCTATAAAACAGGGCTCACGATGATTCTATCTCTACATCATAGTTGTGATAAGGACTAAATAAAAACTAAACGTGAACCTGCTCAGCAGAGTACTTGACACATTTTGGGTCAACAATATTTATTGTCATTAATATTCCCACATCTCCATCTTCAGTCCCACCTCATCTGAGCTCCAGATATGTATGTACAACTCCCTCTTGGTCTAGTCAAAAATCTCTCATTACTCACCTGAAGCTCTTGACTTGATCCACACTTTCAGCAGATAACCTGGTATCGTCTTTATCCAAGTAAATTGAGATTATCAAGACATCAACTTTAACTCTTGCCACTCCATTTCGGAACTTACTTCCTGTCTTATAGGAAGCCTTGAACTTTCCCCTTTCAAAGACTTTCTTTCCACCTGAGATCCTTAAACATCCTCCAGCAGAGCCTTATTCCAGTCATCACAAATTTACTTTCATTCACTCTTCAAATCCTTGTGATTTGGTGTCTTTCCTAAGATTATTGAAAAGGGCAGTGTATGCCTGTCTTGGATGCACGTTGGAATCCCCTGAGGAGATCTAAAAAATGCCTGGGTCTCACCCTTGGAAATTCTGATTTAATTGATCTGAGGAGCAGTCTTGGCACTGGGTTTTGTAACACTCCCCAGGTAATTTTACTGTCCAGTCAAGGTGGAAAATCTCTGGTCTAAAGTCAATAATGACCTTCTAAACTGCCTGTTTTACTGTCTTTTGTCAATTCTCAATCTAATTGTTGATTCTGAAATGCTTGACAATAGTAGTCACATCTTCCTGCTGGAAAGTCTCCTCCTTTGGCTTATGTCATACCCCTTCCTTTTGATTCTTCTCTGACATCTCAAGCCCACCTATTTTCTTCTGCCTGCTATTTTAAAATTCAAGTGTTTCCCAGGGTATCACATTTGGCTTTCTTTATTTCTGACTGTACATATTCTCACTGGATGATCTCTTCTACTCCCAAAGCTTCAGGAGCCACCTATTTATACATGAGTCCAAATACACACACACACACACATGCATGCACACAGTGACACCATTTCCAAGAACTCGAGCTATGAATTTAGAGCTATCTATCTCTGCATAGTAGTCATGGCAGTGGGCTCTAACATCAGACTGCCCGGGTTCCAATTCAAGTCCTATTACTTAGTACCTCTGTAATAATGGGCTAGTTACTTAGCATCTCTGTGCCTCATTTTACTTATCTGTAAAATGGGGATAATAATGATCCCAATCTCATGGCATTATTGGGAAGATTAAATAATATAATCCATCTAAAGCATCTTACTCAGTGCCTGGTGCTTAATAAATGTTAGATATTTCTCTTACAATCATTGTTATCATTCCCCAAGCAGGGTACGTGATTCTAGTTTTGAGACTCGTAGTACTTTACATATATCACTATTATAACATCAATCATATTACATCGCTTTGCTGATTTATATCTGCCTTCCCAACTGTACTCTGAATTCTTTCAGGGCAAAGACTGCTTCTTATTTATCCATATATCTTCAAAGTTTAACACAGAACTTGGCACAGGTAAGCAGACCTCAGATAGGAAATAGGTTTTATCTCTCTTGTCAACCCTCATTGATTGACAATGCTTGCATGGAATGCTGTGTTGATGAGGATGTGCATCTGCAGTTGGGCTCAATAAGAAAGAGCACCACGATTTGATTAGGGATGTCTACCACGGGACAGCTTGAGAGAGCAATGGCACAAATGCCATGGACATCCCACCCCAGTTTTAGGTGCTATATAAATGAATTTTTATTGAATAAGTTTTCATGAATAAATGATACAGGCTGAAAGACATGAGCCAATTAGAGTTGTTGCTAAACAACTTAGTTTTTTCTTATAGTCTAAGTTCTTTCAGGGTAGTCATTATAGATTTTTATGCTGGAAACGTGACAACTAGAAGCATAACATGCTCACAGCAGAAAATTCATTACATGTGATCAAATGCTGTTGAAATTTTCATTTTATAGACTTTGCTACATTATATTAGACCTGCCATCTGTGGTCTTTACCACATAAATACAGATCCTGAGTTTAGGAGTTCTTTCACAATTTTTGTAAGAACTGTTATCCAAACTGTTTAGATATAAGCAAACAATAGTTTAAACTACTGCTAACTGCTTGAAATAAGAACCTAGAAATGTGCTTTTCAAATTTGGGCTTCTGTCTACTCCTTGAACCCAAAAGTGGCAATGCTGCTTGAGTAGCTTCTGCTATGAGATGAAGTGAGCGGTTTATTAGCCTGGGACAAGGAGGGGAAAAAATAATAGTCACTTCTGTCTATTTATTTCAAGGTGAACTTCATCTTCCTAGCACAGTACTTGGAACACAGTTGGCACTAAATGAATGTTTGATGCATAAATGAGTAAATGAAAAAATGAGTGGATGGCTGGCTGGCTGGCTGGCTGGCTAGCTGGATGGATGGATGAAAGGGTGGATGAATCGGTGGATGGATGGATGGGTAGATGGATGGATGGATGACAGACAGATAAACTTTGCTTCCATGTAATCTTGGTAAATACAAATTGGCATTTTTAAACTTTTTCCACCAGATGGCGATAATGTGAGATTTAGGCTTACGTTGTAATACAGAAAGAGGAAGACAACAAACCAACCAACCAAAAACGGTATGAGAAAGGGAAGTCACAGAAAAGCAGGTTGAGAAGGGAGAAATGAAATGTTTGTGTCAGCTGAAGTATCTCAGGAATCCATACTCTTGCAGGGTTTTTAATAGATCCTCACCATACCTCTTGTTTATGCATGAGTGACTTTTCATTCATAGTTACTTTTTGGTAAAATGGCTATATTCAAAACTAATCTTATCTATTATAAAAATTATACAGCAATTCTCATAACTAAAATTATGATGGTTTTATATATCCACATATTTATATTTTCATTTGACTTATACTAATTTCTCAGTTAATTTATGCCTCCCTTGGAAATGAGGCTGCTTGGGAACAACTGCTAGCTTGTGTGCCTCCAGGAAATCTACCCCTGTTATTAGACCTGCCAAAAATTATATAAAATAAGCTTGCCTAGGGCTCATTCATCCTGTTAGTAAAGAATTGTGAATAATACCAGATTAGTGTCCATCCCTTAATTCGAAAGCTTTTGGAAAATAAGAAAATCACTTTTAGAATCCAGCACTCTGTGTGTACACGGTGTGGGGGGGGGGATGCTGCTTTCTTAGCAAATAAAGATAAGAATATGAAGATACTTTCATATGGGATAAAGTATTTCCTCTTATTAATATTTCCCCAAACCAAGCCCTGAGCTGGATGACACAATGACTCCCCTAAAAAGTAGAAACAAACAGACTCAGGGATATTTCATTACAAATTATATAGTATATCATTTGCCCTTTTTTAATGATAATCAGAATTGGAAAAGCTCTTTAAACTTCCTTTTAAACTCCTGGTCATTGGAACATAAAGAGGCTGACAAGGTTGTTGAGGAAAGAAATGAAGGGAAACTAACATTTATTGGGTTCCCAAACATTTTCACACTTATGATCACAATTAAACCTTATGACAAACCCATGATGTAGGTATGGAAGGCAGTGTAGCTTAGTGAACAATGGGAACTCTGTAGCCATCAACTTGACTTCCAGTCTCACTCTCACCACTTCATAGCTGCAAAAAGTCTGGCAAGTTATTTCTTCCCAAGCCTCAGTTACCTCATCTGTAAACTGGGGATAATATCTCATACCTCAAAGGTGTTTATGAGGAACAAATGTAAAGCACTTAGTACAGTCTTGGGACAGAGTAAGTACTATTCAAGGCTTATTATTATTATTATTATTATTACTGTGATTATGGTGTTGATGATGATGATAATGAAGTCAACTTTGCAGATGAGGAACAGACTCAGAGAGCTGAAGTAACTTGCTTAAGGCTGCAGTTAGTAAGCTTGAAAGGCATCTAGCACAGTGTCTGACACTATAGCCAGTGCCCAATCAACATTGTTTGCTTTCTTCCTTCCCGACTTAAAATTCAATGATTTTCTGAAAATTTTATTTCTTAAAAATAATGAGTCAGACCTAACTCTAGCTAGGCTGATGCAAGATGCTACCAAAGACATATATTTGTGAAAATGAAGACCATTTTCTTTTACTCATAGGTAGTAATATATGGAATAAGAAAAAGGAGGATTCCAGACCTCACATAAAAAAGATGATAATTGGGCCCATGGTTTTGCCTAATGTAGGATAATTGTTTCCTCCTCCAAAGAAGTACATATTTTGCTTCCTAGGTGTCTCTAAAGGTCAGAGAGTCTGTGGCAGATATGATATCGAGTTTCAAGACTTTCACTTCCTGGATCTTTATACTTTATATAAGTCACTGGACTGAAGTGAAAGTCTTATCCTCGGTTTTGCTTTTTGTGATTTGAGTTACCCAAGGTTAACTGCAGTCTGGAAGCAGATGATCTTCCTACTAACCTATCCTCGAAGGTCAAGAGTAGCCTAACATTATATCATAATGCCTACATCATTCTCCTCGCTTCATCTCATCACATAGGCATTTTATCATCTCACATCATCACAAGAAGAAGGGTGAGTACAGTACAATAAGATATGTTGAGAGAGAGATCATATTCACATAACTTTTATTACAGTATATCATTATAATTCCTCAATTTTATTAGTTGTTATTGTTGTTAATCTCCTACTGTGCTTGGGTGATAAATTAAACTTTATCAAAGGTATGTGTGAATAGGAAAAAACATAGTATATACAGGGTTCGGTACTATCTCTGCTTTCAGGCATCCACTGGGGATCTTGGAACGTATCCTCTGTGGATAAGGGGGAACTACTGTAGGTTGAAAATGCATTTATGTCAGTTCCTGGATGATAAATTTAAGTTTTTGTCCTCGGCCTTTTTCTAGTCTCACCCTACACATTCTCCCTGAGCAACCTCATTCATCCCCAGGCATCTCCTACGATAAGACACTGATGAACTCAAATCTACTTATATCAACAGTCCAGCTCTTTCCTGAACTCTAGATACATATTTCCAACTGCCTGATGGGAAAATCCACGTGGATGTCACCCAAGCATCTTAAACTTAACATATCCAAAAAGAAACTCATTCTCCTCCCTCGCAAACCCACTCCTCCACCTATTTTCCTTCTCTTGGTAAATGGATCATCATCCTCCCACTTGCCCAAACTTGAAATTTAGACTCATCCTCAGATTTGTCATCTCTTTGGACTTCGACAAGTAATCAATTACCAAGTCTCATCAATTCTGCCACATTAATCTCTCTCTCTCTTTTTTTTTTTTTGAGGAAGATTAGCCCTGAGCTAACTACTGCCAATCCTCCTCTTTTTGCTGAGGAAGACTGGCCCTGAGCTAACATCCATGCCCATCTTCCTCTACTTTATACTTGAGGCACCTACCACAGCATGGCTTTTACCAAGCGGTGCCATGTCCGCACCTGGGATCTGAACCGGCGAACCCCAGGCCACCGAGAAGCAGAATTGCGCGCTTAACCACTGCGCCACTGGGCCAGCCCCTGCCACATTAATGTCTCTTGAATATGCTTCTTCACTTCCACTGATACAGCTGGAGTTTAGACCTTCATCACCATTCTTAGCCTGGGCTAATTCAGTGGCTTCACAGATTGCCTCCCTGCATCCAATTTTTCCCAATTGCAATCAATCTTCTCCACTGCTGCTTACACATCTACAATTCTCTTCTCTATTCCTCAGCCTAAAAATTATAATTCATCAGGAATTTCTCCATCACTTGAAAGGGTTTTTTTTTGGTAATGCTTAAAGGAAAAAAATAAATCCTAAATTGGGCATGCAAGACTTTTCGTGATCTGGGTCCAATGTACCTTACTCTAGCCATATTGAAATTTTCACCATTCAGGCCTTTTCACGGCTTTATTCTTTTGCACCTGCTAATCTCCCCTCTTGGAATGTCCTTTTCCTACTAAACTCTTAAGAAAATTTTAACACCTAGTTCAAATATCATCTTTCTATGGAACCTGATGCCTCTGGGTACTTCCATAGCATTTTATCTGTAAAAGTACTTACTACATTTAATTGCAACAATTTGTTTGATGTCTGTTTTCTGCACCACATTATAAGTTCCCTACAAGCGGAAACTACTGTACTAATCTCCATCACCAGCATCTGACTCAAAGCCTGACACATAGCAAGTGCTAAATAAAAGCTTATTAAGTAGTAATACATTGTTGAAAGGAAGTTAGAATGGCATCATAGAAGACAAACTTCCCTTGTCTCAAAATCCATTTTGATCACAATGCACAGAGACAATATCTAAGGCTGGCTAGCTCTTTATACTGACTCAGTACAAATTGCTTATATTTTTAGAACTGTCACCAGAAGTGCATTCTTATTTAAACTCACAGCATATTAGGTCAAGTACTCTACACTCCAATCCCATAACCCACAACTCACAATTGTAAGTTTATATTCTGTAAAGATGAACTTATAGAGAAATATTTTAATGCGATCTAAACGCTTCTTACAGTGTAACAGAGCCAAAAGAATTCCCATGGGAAAATATTTCCCAAATGCCAGTTAGGCAGGAGAAGAAAATTATTTTATAACAAATTTACACTGTCTTTAGTTGAATAAATAGGGAAGATTAAAATGAATTACTTGAAAAGATATAAAACTTTTACCAATTATTTTAAGAGCTAAAAAATGAGCAACATAGTCAATATCAGAAACATTTAAAGTATATTTAAATGTTAGTATGAATATCTTAAATCTTTAACTCAATTTAAATTTTTCTTTTTCTTTCTTTCTTTTTTTTTTTTGAGGAAGATTAGCCCTGAGTTAACATCTGCTACCAATCCTCCTCTTTTTTTCTGAGGAAGACTGGCCCTGCACTACATCCG
Organism: Equus quagga; assembly: GCF_021613505.1. Taxonomy (NCBI): domain Eukaryota; kingdom Metazoa; phylum Chordata; class Mammalia; order Perissodactyla; family Equidae; genus Equus; species Equus quagga. Next base: position 23,980,603 of record NC_060276.1, on the reverse strand, counting down.
TGCCCATCTTCCTCTACTTTATATGTGGGACGCCTACAACAGCATAGCTTGCCAAGTGGTGCCACGTCTACACCTTGGATGTGAACCAGCGAACCTTGGGCCGCTGAAGGGCAACGTGCGAACTTAACCACTGTACCACTGGGTCAGCCTCCCTAAAGTTTTTTAATGTAGTATTCTAATACTAATTAGAATACAGTAGCTTTCATTTGTAATGACTGCATTTTACATGGTCTGGGGCAGTACGTGAGAATTTGCATTTCTAACAAGTTTTGTGGATGCCACTGCTGCTGGTCCACATTCCACACTTTGAGAACCACTGATCTAGATAATCAAATCTATTTTTTTCATCTCAGCATTGACTTATTCTTTAAACAAGGTAATCTGTGCCAATGTCAGTATTTAAAAAGCAGTTTTCAGTGCATGATAAGTACTTACATTTCAGTCGATAGCAAATTATTCCTTAAAAACATTATAGAGCACATATTATATGCCAAGTATTATAGAAAAATAGAGATCAATAAATAAATCATGATCCCCATCTTCATTGAGTGTACAATCTAGAAGAGCATATACAAATCTAATAATAAGTAGTAATGGGTACAAAGAAAGTATCCTTGAAGTTTAGGGAAGACGAGATCACCTTCACAATGGAGTAGTGATGGTGGTAGGGGGTGATACTGCAACAAGGGCTCTATGGCACAGATGCTGGTAAGCTAGGCCTCAAAAATGGTTGACTATGGATAAATGGAGAGAGTAGGGAAGGGCCTTCCAAGGAAGGGGTAACAACATGGCAAAGGGATTGAAGAGGGATGAGGTAAGAGCCAAGGAGCTCAGTTAGGAAACAAAAAACAGTCTAGGTAAGATATAATGAGAGTAGAGTTAATGATAATGGAGAGGAGAAGATGGATTTGAGACATTTAGAGATTAAATCTGCTGGAATAGGTTACTGATTAGATATGGAAAGCATATATGGATGGCTGGGGAGAATGTGAGAGTCACTAACAGATGCTGTGATATAAGGAAGAGGAGTAGGATCAGGGGTGCGAAGATGATTGCTTCCATTTTAGATATATTGATTTAGAGTTGCCAGGGGGTTATTCATTTGGAAATGTGCAGTAGGTAACTGAAAATTTAGGACTAGACTCAGGAAATAGGTTAGGGCTGAAGAGAAATATTTGAAAGTCACCCAAATAGATGCTATCATTGAAGACATCTGAGTAAAAGAGATTTCAAAGGGATGGAGCAGTGGTTCTCAAACTTGGGCGTGCATCAGAATCCTCTGCAGGGCTTGTAAAACCACAGACTGCTGGATCCCACCCCGCCTCAGCATTTCTGATTCAGTAGGTCTGGGGTGCAGCCTGAGAATTTGCATTTCTAACAAGTCCCCTGGGTGATGCTGCTGCTGCTGGCCGAGGGTCCACATTTTGAGAACCACTGATCTAGATAATCAAATCTATTTCTTGCTTCATCTCAGCATTGACTTTAAAAAAAAAGTAATGCGTGTCAATGTCAGTATCTTTTTTTTCTATGTAGTTAAAACAGTATCTAATACTGCTTATCTATCAATTGAAAAGAAATAAGGAAAACATATTTCTATCTACCTGTTTTCTATTTATTAGAAACAGTCTTTCAGTCCATAATTGAGAAACCAGGGTTGACCAAAAGATGTGCTCCACATTAAGGCTGTAGCAGCAAGGGTTCCACAAATTCTTACTTTCCCTTGGGACTGTGCTGCTCAAGGTTTCAGCATTCTGTTCAGTGCTTGGTGGTCTCCAGCAACCTTTTTAAAACTCTTTTAGAAACCAAATATTTATTTGAGACTTTTGTCCCATATAGGCAATGGCTTGAAAAGCACTTAGCTGTTTACTTTTCATCTTACTATAAATTATTTATCCTTCAGTCTGTAAATGGCTATTTGTAGGATTAGACAAATTTTGAATGCTCTGATAAGAGGATTGTTGCATCCAAATTCATGCATAATCCATAAAAAGCACATGTAACCTACAACCTCAGCTGCGCTGGCATATGAAACACATTCACTAAGCATATGTAAGCAGTGCGAATTACTAACCAGTTAACATCAGCAAATTTGGTTTTGAAACATAAGTTTATGCACACAAGTATTCCCTAATGAGAAATAATATTAGTTATAAAAATCCAATAAAAACATACCTTGAGTAGATTTCTCTACTTCTTTCCTCTTCCTACTCTGGCTGTTGTAGTTCATCCTCAGTTCTTGGTTATAGTCATGCAGAGTTTCTCTGGAGTTGTATGACTGCCTTGGTTTTCTTCCATCTTCACTCTCATCAGAAGAACTGGTATAAGCCAGATCCATTTCATGCTTGACTTTTGACAGAGGCTGGTAGGGTTTGCAGTCCGTTTGCTCCATCTCTGATTAATCAAACTCAGTTTCATGAAAAAAAGGAAGAGGAACTCTAATGTAAGCAGTCCTGGAAGGGAGGAAAAAAACACAAGCCTTCTTAGATTTGTCTTTTTGCGAGGAAATGCATCTGGCAGATTCACAATTGGTCCTGATAATACTATCAAAGGAATGGAGCAAAAGACAAACCAGATGACACGAAGCTAGCCGGAGGCAATAATAACACCCTGTGTTACATGCATATATTGCCAAGCATTTAGTATTAAGCTGGAGGTTGCAGCATCAGAAAATACTCAAGGTAAAAGAAAGACAGCTTTCAGAAATATTTGTATTGGAATTCAAACAAAGGACAACGTTGTTCCATGGTGTGTGCATGTTTTTAATGTTAAAATCAGTGGTTAGATTAAAAACATTATAAGATTTGAACATGGCCAGGAGTACAAATATTAACCCAGCACATTTCACATTTGAAACGAAAACTGGTAAGAGAACTACATTCAGAAAAAACACATTCTTGCCTCTGGTTTAATATTGCGTTTGAGAAAGGGGCTCTGAGGAAAGGAAGGATTCTTTGTGAGAGAGGCTCATGAAATAAAGTGTCCTAGAGGGGGACTGAGCTCTTTGTGTTCATACTGTGGCTTTTGAGCCTCAGGCTTGCAAAGTATTTTTAATGAGTTAGGCGGTGGTAAATTTTTGTTCTTCATAGTACCGAGAGAATGTAAACAACACTTCTGGTGAGTACACTGGTATAGGAACAGCAGGATCTAAATCAGGTTTAGAAATAGAAATTTTAAACTTCGTGATAAATCACTGAAAGAACCTCCCTTCCCCACAGAACGCTGAGCTAAGAGCCACTAAGGCTCTTAGGGCCAGTAGAGGCATTATCTGCCTTACTTAGCACAGAGAGGTTTGAGAAGATCAAATGCCATCTGAGATGTCAAAGTTCTCTGAAAAATTTAAAGCTCTATAAACATATACTTATTTTCGTTCTTTACATTATTTTATCATCATTTTCATCCCCTGCTGCAACTTGGTCCTCTCATACAATGTTAAAAAAAAGAACATAGCTTGAAACCAAATGACTTTATGATTTTACTTTGCAGTGAAATGGACTGCTTTATTTTTCTTTAGCTCTTCACCATGTGTATTCTCAAAGAAATCTATAGACATCTAGATGGTGGCTCCCCTGTCATGCATAGCACTTAACTTTTTGAAATTTATATTGCATGTAGAGCAAACACATAGAACACAGAAATCACTCAATAAAGCTTGTGGACTGATGCATTCAATGGTACATAATGCTTCGTAGTGTGCACAAAGTTTCACAAGTTGAAGTCTTATTTTCCTAACCAAATGTTCAGGTCCTTGAAGGCAGAATTTGAGTCTTCTTCATCTTTATATCCCCTACACCACTTAGCACTACTCTAGGCGCACACATAGTAGAAACTATTTAACTCCTAAACATGCAATTTCCATAAATGGTCTACAGAGATACCTAATTCGGTCTGAATTAATATCAGAGATGAGACTACTTGGAGAGAAAGCAGATAAAGTATAGTAAATGAATACATACTGATGATTCAACTACAATCTAGTCTCATACCATCTCATGGCTTCATACACTGTTTATACACTCCCACATTTACAGTTCCAACGTAGGTCTTTCCCCTGAACCAGAAACTTGAATATCCAGCTGCCTACTCACTATCTCTGCTTGGATATCTAAAAGGCACCTCAAACTGAATATGTTCAAAATTCCAGAGCTCCTGATTCCCACCCCTTCCCAAACCTGCTCCTCTCATAGTCTTCTCCATCTTGGTAAATGGCAACTCCATTCTTCTGTTTGCTCAAGCCACAGACCTTAAAGTCATCCTTGATTCCTGTCTTTCACATGTAATCCTTATACACTCTAATGCACTAGCCTTCTTGCTATTTCTGAAAATACCAGGCATGTTTACACCTCAAGGCCTTTGCAACCTCCCCTTGTAAACCACCAAAAAATGTCACTTCTCATCTTCTTTCCTGTCTTTCGTAGCACTTACCACTAGATGACATACTATGTATTTTGCTTATTTGTTTGTTGTCTGCCATGTGTCTCTCCCCACTACAATGTAAGCTCTATGAAGGTAGGTATTTTTATCTGTTCTATTAATTGCTATAGAATAAGCACAGTGTCTGGCATATAGTAGACACTTGGTAAATACTTGTTGAATGAAATGAATAACCATTGCCCAGTATTCACAGGAGGGGCTAGAAAGAATGTGGAAATAAACAGGCCATAGTCTCCGCCCCGCAAGGAATTTAACAATCTAATGCAAGTGATAAACAAACAACTCCACCACAAAGCAGAATGAAGTGATTCTTATAAAGAAAGACAAAGTAATGTTTGCGCACCAAAGATGAAAATATTGGGAAAGGATTGTACTTGATTTAGCTTATTTGTTCATCACCAACACCATCACCACAACCACTGAAATTCCATTGAGCATCTATGTCATAAGGCCAATTTAGGTCTCTTTCTTCTTAGGTCTTCCATAGCATGTTCTTCAGGAGGTAGACAGTTGTGTCTGGATGTTAGGCCTTGATTTTGCTACAAACAGTGCAAACTGAGAAATGTACCAATAGCAGACTTTCAGAGACGCATCTTTGCAGCTGAGGATTGGGCTTTCACTCGGAAAAAGAGGCATCAATAAAGTTCATCTAACTTCATTTCATCAACGCATACAATTCCTTGTTCATTAAAGAATGAAACTTTACCGAGTAGGGATGAAGAGCTATTTCCCACATAAGGACACTGATAATGCAAATATACCAATCATGGGCCTTATAATTAAAAATAACTTAATAAAATGCTTTCTGTTATAATATAGAGATAAATAGATACTATTTTATTTTCTAAAGCACACACCCCATCTCTCACTTGCTCCTTCAATCAAGTTTGGTTCACTCTGATTGGAATTAACATAGTAGAGGTATGGCCAAAATAACACTCCCTCTTAAGCCTCAGTTGGGTACAAATTTAAACTTATCTTACACCACTCAAACCTAACACGTTAAATTTAAAAACGAAAAAATCTCACTTCTAATGCCGAATGTTGTGTTTTAGCAACTATGATTTATCATGTTAAAATCACCCTTATTTTTGTGTATGGAAATCTAGACATTCTCTTTTTCCTCAATATGTTTATTTGCAACACGAAAACTCCTGAGTGAGTGAATGAGAGAGAGAGAAAGAGAAAAAATATTCCTATAGCCATTTTGAACCATTTTCAAAGTTCTAATCACAGCTATGAATCAGCTAGGAATGTCACATCTATTCAAGGTGTCCTTGGAAGCAATCTTCCTTTAAACCACCAATTGGTATAAACCAAGAGAGAATAATCCTTCCCCGCTCCCTGATCCTCAAACACAACTTCTTGTCTTAAAATTTGTGTGAGTGGACCCAGATGGCAGAAGATACATTCCAGCTCTCTTTAGGCACATGATATGGAGGCACATACAACTCTGTGTGCCTAGAGCTGAGAAAATATATAACTGTGATATTTACAAAAGTCTTGAAAGGCAGAGCTTGACTTCACTCACAGTTTGCTTTTTGAAAATAAAAAAGTGGGAAAACATTAATAAAAAAACTAATATTTTAAATCTAACAAAGTTTAAGAGCACAATAATTCTGAAAAGATGCTGTTGCAAAAACTCTAAGGTAAAGGATAGCTTCACATTTGCTTAACTGATTTTTTCATTCAGTGCCCACCATGGCATCCTGGAGGTCCACTGACAAGCGAAGGTTTTTAGACATGATGATGATACTGTCAACTCATAGAAAAACCAAATGTACATATAATGCTATTTGCATCAAAGCAATTTTTTATTTCTCTATGATTTTGATAATGATAAACTTTAAAAAAAATAAATTGTGTTGGCAAAATGCATGCTGCTATGGAACAGAGTGAAAAACAAAAAAGTCAATGATCTTTGCTACTGCCGAAGATCCATTCAGATAGATCACATAGCATACATTCAAATGTCACCACCTGTGGTTTACCCTTGTGTTTTCCACTTTCTACTTGCTAACAAGATAAAACTCCAAGGTGACTTCAGAGGAGACTCATGGAGGTTTATGTCTCTTTCTTTAGACATCATAAGGCTGTGGAGAGACAACTTGGTATGTGGAAATCGTTGGCCTTGGAATGGCATAATTACCACAATAACAACAGCGGCAGCAGCAGCAGCAGCTAACTCATATGGCCGTAATCAGGTACCAGGCCTACCAGGCACTGCTGCAAGTGTTTTTCATATGTTAACTCCTTTAATTCTTTTAGCATCCTATGAGGTAGGTACTATTTTTAGCCCCATTTTATGGATAAAGCCAAGGAACACAGCAGTTAAGTGTTACACAGCTAGTAAGCTGTAGAGCTGAGATCTCAGTTCACACAATCTGTCTCCAAAGGCCACACTCAATCACTACAGTCACGCACCACGTAACGACACTTCCATCAACGACGAACCACATATGTGACAGTGGTCCAATAAGATTAGTGCCATATAGCCTTGATGTGCAGTAGGCTATACCATCTGGGTTTGTATAAGTACACTCTATGATGTTCGCACAACAACAAAATTGCTGAACGACGCATTTCTCAGAAGGCATCCCTGTCCATTAAGCAACACATGATTGTATGTCACATTGTCTTTCAGGAGAACACCTGGCAGAGTGGCTAAAGGTACATCACTTCCCCTCTCTCAGGGCCTCTACTTTCTCTAAATGTAAAATAAGGAGATCAGATTCTCTCAAAGAGCTCTTCCAGCTCTGAAATCTCATGATAGTATACAAAATTGAAGGGAAGCTTAGATTGATTGGCCAATAAAATGGTGGGTATATTCAAGTCCAAGTTTATGTTATTTATCTTTCCCTCTTCCTTCCTCTCCCTTCCTTTCCTCTCCCTCTTCCCAACCCTCTCACACACATTCCAATCTATTATAGAGTAGTTTAACTAAAATATTACTTTTGAATCTATGGGTCTGTGTATATATCTATGCATCGGGGATAACCTCCTCATCTCTTTCTCTATGCCATTATTTTCTTTCCATTTCTCGTCCTTAATCACATATACTGCCTCTCAAAAGGGAAGACTGTTCCTGGTTTACCCTCAGCACAGACAGGGCCTGTCCTACTCATAGTAGCTGTTTATAGGTTGGGTCCTTCACCAAAAAGGCTTGCTCCACTCCAGAAAACAAATTAAAGGTTACATAGGACATTGCCCAAGGAGAACAGGCCTTTATGGCACAATAGACAGAGTGAATGAGGCCACTCAGTACCTGGAACATAGCTAGCAAAAGGAGATAGTACTATTTGGAATTATTACAATAATCTTTCCTCAATAAAGACCTTTTACATGAATGCAGATTGACTGATTCAGAAAACACTGTACTTAGGAAGCCCTTGAAGGGAACGTGGACTATTGGCTGACTCTTCTCTCACTTTTCTTTGTTTTTGTTAAGGAAACGAGTAGTGAACTGTTGTGGGGGAAAAAAACTATGAAAGTAACGTGATCACTTGAATCTTCACAAAAATGAGGGAGAAATCTCTCCCATACTCCTACCAGCCTGTAAGAGTGACTGCTGTCATTCTGGCCCATTTCTTTCCAGTCGTAACATACACATAGATTATTTTCATCTTGCTTCCTCCACTCTAGATATTTTTTCACATTTCTACAGAATTTCTATAACCATCATTTTTAATAACAGTGTAGAGTAGATGTACCATAATTTATATACCCATTCCCCTATTGTTGGGTATTTCCATTCTTCCCTCCCCAAGTATTATAACTGAAGTCATACTAAGATAACATGAACATCTTCAATATTTTTTTATTATTTCCTTAGGGTATATTCCAAGAAGTTGAATTAATGAGCCAAAAGATTTGAACATGTTTGTGGCTTTGGGGGATTGCAATGATTTACACCGCCATTAGCAATGTGTGGGAACACTCTCCTCTTATTGTACCCTAGCCAACTTTGAGTATCATTTTTTAATGTCTAATTGCAATAAGTAAATTAAAGCTATCTTCTTTTAGTTTGCATTTCCTTGATTATTAGTGAGGCTGAACTTTTTCTGCATGTGTTTGCTAGTTCTATTTCCTTCCTCGTGAACTATTCATGGCCTTTGTGCATTTATCTACTGAGGACCTTAGTGCGTTTTTTAAAAAATTAAACTATATTGGTACAATATACCAAATAAATTCATCCTTTATCTATAATATTTGCTGAAACTATCTTTCATGGTATGGTGTTTGCACTTTTTATTTGCGTTCTGTTTAGATGAAGGAACATTACACTAAGAGGAAAGCATGATCACTGGCTGCACATAAATCAGTTGTTTTAGAAAAATATGACAAACTTGTTAAAACCAAGAGTTATTCTGAAAACAATTTGTTAGTGTCTAATTACTCGGCAGCTGTTTGATTGACTTCATTTATTCACGAAATAAATTGTAGTTTGACTGAATTTTAATATAAAAAATATATATATCAGTTTGTTTATGAGGAGAGCCCAGATAGGTACATAAAGCCTAAAGCACTAGTTTGATTTTGCCAATGAATTGGCCAGTTACTTTGGCGTCTCATGTATACAGCCATAAAACTTTAGTAAACAAAAAGAAAAATAAATCATCATTTTTCAGGAGATAGGCTGAGAATTTTATGTACTGCATATGGGACTTCTTATCCAGGAGATGATGGTTTTCGAAGTAGACTGCTTTTGTGGTACATAGATATCCTAGTACATCAGAGAGAGAACACTCAAGAATTGAAATGAAATTCCATTTAATGCAGTGGTTTGCATGTGTTTGTTTAAGCTAATAGTTCTATTAGCATTTTTAAAATCTTACAATAGAAGATTGAAGGGTCCCTCCTAGAAAAATATTCTGTCAAAATTGATCTGACTGAATTGTGAGAACAGCTGTAGCTGATGTTCTCATGGTGCCTCTGCAGGCTATTTAGGCCATTTTGAAAGAGAAAAATGGAAGTCACTTAATTCCACAACTAGTGATGATTAATTAATTTCACATCTCTTCCTGTAGATGCTCTGGTTTTTTCTGGCTGCTTGTGTCTTTATTTTCTTTCATTATTTTTGGATTAAAAGCTCCTAACATTTTTATGGACACTGACACTAGATCACAGGAGACAAGTGGAGAGAAAGAAAAATTAGGGAATGGAAAAGTTGGTGGTGTCACCAGACTCCACAAAGAAACTCTGACTTGGAAAATGTTTTTTTTTAAAAACTAAATATCCAGAACCTTAGACCAATTATTTTGGACATTTACTCTCATTTAAAATTTTTCATCACAGCTTAGGTAATCTAGACTCTAAAACTCTTCTGTCTACTACACACACACACAAAAGTTTGGACAAAGTTCTTGGGGACTGGAAATATATATATGATGATTTTGTAGATTTATTGAGTATTTCATAATATCCCATTAGATAAATGGCAACAGCTTAGTTCGTGCCAAAATGAGGGCACAGCACCTCTGGTTCATCTTTCAAGTTCACTGAGGCAGAGTTAGTTTTAAATTGTGTAACTACCTAGCACATCTCTATCGCTTAGTAATTTGAAAATAATAATACATCTCTGAGCTGCAGTGACATCTATCTCCATCACACCACCTCCTTTGGAACTCTAACAACTTCCTAAAGTAATTTCAAATTATCTTTCTCTTATAACTTCTCAATATCCTTTGTGGTGGATTATGTAAATCAGTTAAACACGTAATACGGAGAACAATTTTCGAGAAAATTGAAGGTAACTCAACACATAAAAGCATCTTTACTCTTTGGAGAAGAACAATAACTACTTATTTCCCCAAGTAAACAATCATATTCAATTCATTTTCGTTACAGTGAAATCCATTGAGGTTTTATAAATTTCACAGTAATTTTAGCATTAACGTACTTATCCAAAATGTAGCATCAAATTTAATATAGCATCTTGAAAAGTAATAGGCTTTAAATAAGGTATTGAACAACCAGAGATATCACTTTCTTCCATAGTTTGTAAATAGCAAGTATTAATCATAGCTGTCTATTGTCATCCATCTTCTGCGTTAGTTCAGTGAAATTTGTACTTTATCAGTAACCCTCTCAAGTTTCATGTGTGACAACTGGGAGCAGAAACATTTTCACTGCTTACTACTTGAACCTCATTTTCAATTATGTTAAATATTAGATGGAAAAGGAGCTAATCAAATTAACATAACATATGCTACAAAGATGTAGACCCTTTAGTGACTTAATCATAGAGGTGGATACATGGGTTAATAATGATTGCCGGGGTTTGCACCAAGTGTTTTGCTCCTCTGGGAAAATGCTAACTATGCCAAAGGCAGCAGGCCATATTAGAAAGAGCCCTTTGAGAGAATCCTAAAATGTAGGTTCTAGATCCAGCTTTATGACAAAGTAATGTGCTACCATTTTCTTATCTATAAAGTGGGGGAAATACCTAATATCATTAATCTTATGAACCTCACAGGGCTATTATGACCAGCACATGAAAATGATCTGATTGAAAGTTCTAAAATATAAGTACCAGGGGAAAGCCCTCAGTATAAGTTCAAGTTGTTAACTGCTTGAATAATAACATTTATTATTACTACTATTATTATTATCATCAGAAGTAAAAGGACTAGAAAGAAGATCCAGGTACTCTTTTAAGTAATTTATATCCATGATTGCATTTAATCCTCAAAAATTTCATAATGAGATATGTTTTCCTCATTTACAGATAAAGAAACAGAGGCACAGAAAGGTTAATTTCACCAAGATCACACAGCTCATGGGGATGGAATTCAAATGCAAAAGGTGCAGCTCCAAAGCATGTACTCTTAATCTCTTTGCTATGTGAGGGTCACAGACTCTCTGAAATAAGATTCAAAGGAAGCTGCTAAAATCAGAGTGGGAAACTGAAGCAAGATTTTAGGTTGCAGATTCGGAGACCAAGAAGCCTCTAAATCCTCCAAAGCATCAGAAAGGCATTGCCTATGTAACAGAGAATTAGCGTCTTGGACAAGGATGGCAAAAAGATGCCCAGGAAAGAGGGAATTTAGATGTGAGCACAAGGGTCCTAAGATGCCATGAGTGAAATCAGTAAAACCATAAAATCATGGCTGCTCTGCAATGTTATCAGGCATCAGTTTGCAACACAATTTCCCTGCCTACTACCTTTTGCATTTACTAGACACCCCAGGTGAAAGAGGGCTAGACTGGACTTGGTGTTGCTGGGTCAATGTGTGGTCAGTTTCATACAGATCTCTGCACCATTCCAGGCCACGAGCAGGAAATTAACTACACTTCCTCAGCCTCCCTACCAACAAATACTCAGTAAGAACATAGCACAGATTGAAGTGTAATTTTCACCTTTGTGATTCCCTTTTCTAATATCGAAATTTCTGTATTCACCTACAGGGAGTAATACAATGTAATTATAATTGGGTTGCCTCCACAGAGAGCAAACTTGGCATAATGTAGCAGGAAGGGCACTGAACTTGGAGTCAGGAAGTCTGAGTTTGGGCGCATCTTGTGTCACTTACTGTATGACATTGGATAAATCAGCTAACCTCTCCTCCTTTTGCATAATGAAGTCTAAATGTCCTTTCTCCCTCAGAGTGCTGGAAGATGACTCCAATGAAATAATACATATGAAAGCACCATGTAAACTGTAAACAATTTACACAGTGATGATTATTAATTAATGACTTTTGCAACTGTAAATGTACCAATCTTAGGTTATCTATTGTTCTGAGAAAATATTATTCAGGGAATCAATGTTACTGATCTTTTTGTTTTGTTTTTGTTGGTTTGTTTACTATTTTTTAAATAGCTTTATTGAGATATAATTTATAAAACATACAATTCACTCATCTTAAATGTAAAATTCTATGATTTGGGGTACATTTATAGAGTTGTGAAACCATCACCGCCATCCAGTTTTTTTTGTGTGTGTATGTAAGATTGGCCCTGAGCTAACATCTGTTTTCAATCTTCCTTTTTTTTTTCTCCCCAAAGCCCCAGTACACAGTTGTATATCCTAGTTGTAAGTCCTTCTAGTTCTTCTGTGTAGGATGCTGCCACAGCGTGGCTCAATGAGCAGGGCATAGGTCTGTGCCCAGGGCCCAAACCAGCGAACCTTGGGCCACCTAAGCAGAGCATGCGAACTTAACCACTTGGCCACAGGGCCGGCCCCTACCATCCGGTTTGAAAACATTTCCGTCACCCTAAAAATAATCCCCACATCCATTAAGCAATTACTCCCAATTCAACCTCCCTCCAGCCCCTGGCAACTGCTAATACACTTTCTGCCAATATGGACTTGCCTGCTCTGGACATTTTCTATAAATGGGATTATACAATATGTGGTCTTTTGCATCTGGATTCTTTGACAATGCTTTCATAATGCTCGTTTTCATCCGTGATGTAGCATGTATTAGTATTTCATGTCCTTTCTATTTCTGAATATAATCCTTTTTACATGTTTTTGTGTTAAATTTGCTAATATTTTTGTTAAAGATGTTCTGCCCCTTTCTTTTTCACCTCTCCTGCGGGGATTCATATTGTGTATATGTTGGTATTCTTGATGTTGCCCCACATGTCCCTGACGCTCTGTCAGTTTTCTTTGATCTTTTTTCTGTCTGTTATTCAGATTGGACAACTCTATAGATCAATCTTTAAGTTAACTGATTGTTTCTTTCGTTATCTTGAATCTGCTGTTGAGTCCCTCTAGTGAATTTTTCATTTCAATTATTGTACTTTTCAATCACAGAATTTCATTTCATTCTTTTTATAATTTCTACTTCCTTCGTGAAAATCACTAATTTGTTCATTTTTGTCATACTTTCCATGAAGTCTTTATTCATGGTTTCCTTTACTTCTTTAAACATACTTATAATAGCTTCTTTGAAGACTTGTCTGCTAATTGCAACATCTTGAGACACTCTGGAGACACTCAGAGACAGTTTATATTCACTAATTTTTTTTTACTAAGTATAAGTCAAACTTTCGTATTTCTTTGCATATTTCATAATTTTTTGTTGAAATCTGGACATTTTGGATATCATTGTGGCAACTTTGGATTCTGATTTTTCCCCTGAAAGTAATTATTGCCGATTTTTTTCTTTCTTTATTTAGTAACCTACCTGAGCTAAGTTTGTGAAATATGTTACCCAATGATGAGCAGCTGCTGATTTCTCTGGTCAGTAGTTTTGTTATATTCTTTTTTTAAGTCTGGTTTCCTAAGGGGGAACTCTGTGTCCCTGTAGCTTTGCGGTCAGTCAATGATTGCACAGAGGTTGTGCTCAACCTCTTCGAGCCTGTAAGGATTCTATCTTTTGCCAATGGATCTGTGTGTGGGAAAGAGTGCACATTCAAAGTTCATGCCATTTTCAAGTTTGCCACAACCTTTATTTCCATTGAATCTTTTTGTGTCTTCTCTATGCACTACCTCAGGGTTGACTAACAGTGTGTGGTTGCCTTGAGCCCTTTCAAGTCTCCATTGTCTGCTGCATGTGTTCAGTCTCAGACAGAAATGTGCTTTTCACAACTTCAGGTTAGAGGAACTGCTGGCCTTCCCCATTGGCTCAACTCCACTACGATTGTCACTTTTACTAACAATGTCACTGGATATGGGCATCATGCATCTCTCCACATCAAATGAACCATCTTCAACCATCACAGTACAGCTACAATTCTTACAGCCTGCCCTGCCATGGGCATTGACCTATATGTGTGTGTGTGTGTGTGTGTGTGTGTTTCAGAGGAAGGGAGGCCAAGCATGAGTAGCTCTAGGCCAAAACACTATAGATTCCCACTTTTATTACCCAAAGTCCAATAATGTATTCAAGTATAAATGCTTCTTGGATTGGTGTAGGCCTTTGGTTGATTTCCAGGGTGCTTAAAGGGTTGTTCTGTCAACTTGTTGAGTTTTATAGCATACAGTTGTTTTTTAGGAAGTAGATTTGTAGATCCTCATTAGCCACAGCCAGAAGTACTGCCCAAATCACAGATCTTTTAATGGTGGGATTTTATCAAACTGCTAGATATTAGGGATTTATGGGTTTTTTGCTTGGTATTTCAAAGGCAATATAAGAAATACAATGTAAGATTTCTCAGTAATAATTTTATACTGATTACATATTGATATGATAACATTTGGAGATATCAAGGGGCTAAGTAAAATATATTATTAAAATTAATTTCACCTGTTTACTATTTTTCTTTTTTAATATGGCTCCCAGAATTTAAAAAATACATATGTGTCCCATATTATATTTCTATCAGGAAGTACTAGTCTAGATATAACATCCAGTTTATAGAAAGTGCTAGAGACAGAGAAACATGTCAAATAATGCAATAGAGATACAAATAGCAAAATCAAGAGTGTGAGAAACTGTATAGAAAAAACAATCCAGTTTTTTCTACAAATAAACTGCAAGAAAAAAAAGTAAAAGTAGGAGGGTAAGTATAGGAATTAAAAGAGATTTAAGAGATATATCTATAAATTGTAACATGTACATCTTATTAGGATTCTCATTTGAACAAAGAAATGAAAAAATTACACACACATTTATAAGATAGTCTGGGAAATTTGGAAATAGACACCATGTCTATTGATATTAAAGATTTATTGTTTAGGAGCCAGCCTGGTGGTGCAGTGGTTAAGTTCGCACGTTCCACTTCTCAGTGGCCTGGGGTTTGCTGGTTCAGATCCCGGGTGTGTACATGGCACTGCTTGTCTAAGCCATGCTGTGGTAGGCGTCCCACTTATAAAGTAGAGGAAGATGGGCATGGATGTTAGCTCAGGGCCAGTATTCCTCAACAAAAAGAGGAGGATTGGCAGTAGTTAGCTCAGGGCTAATCTTCCTCAAAAAAAAAATTTATTGTTTATTTTTAAGCCACAATATAGTATTATAATTAGGTTAAAGAAGGGTCTTCACATCTTGTGCTCATATACTGAAGTTTCATGGATGAAATTATATGAGAATTTGGACTTACTTCAAAAAATCTAGGGAGGCAAGAGAGGGAACAGGGTGGGGTGTAGATGAAACAAAGATTGTCAATGAGTTGAAAATTACTGAAGTTTTGTCATGGCTAGGCATTGGGTTCATTCAATCATGCCCTCTAATTCTATGTATGTTTGAAATTTCAGATAATAAAAGTCAAAATCCTTTTGGAGAATTGTTTTTTCTTTTGCTGAGGAAGATTCACCCCGAGTTAACCTCTGTCACCAATCTTCCTCTTTTTGAGTGAGGAAGATTCACCTTGAGCTAACATCTGTGCCAATCTTCCTCTACTTTGTATGTGGGTCACCGCCACAACATGGCTGCCAATGAGTAGTATAGGTCCATGCCTGGGAACCAAACTCAGGCCACTGAAGCAGAGCGTGCTGAACTTAACCACTAGGCCACAGGGCTGGCTCAGTTTTGAAGAATTTTGAATGATTTGGGAGAATACTAGAATACAATGTTAAATGAAAACATAAGATACAAACTGAAATTAATAAGGAAAAATTGTTAAAATTAGTTCCATGGGAAGAGGAAGTAACTTAGAGAACTTTAAATTTCTATTAAATTTTCTATAATTAAGTTGTGTTAAGTTTTAATCAGAAAAACAGTACCCTTCATACACAGAGGCTTATTACCAATTATTTGAAAAAAAAATTAAAAATTGAAAGGAAATACATCAAACTACTAATGGAAATTATCTTGGTGTGTTGTGTGATTAGGAATAATTTTTATTTCCTTTATATTTTTCCTATTCTCTACATTGAGAATGTATTAGAAAAATAGGAATCAGAAAAATAGGAATGACAAGTTTTGTGTGGAAAAATTAAAATTTTTACCTTCCTTTCTGCTCTTGCTGTCCATGTTCATACAGATGTGAGGGTATTTGGCTATTCATTAGAAGATATATATTAATAGTACCTCGTACCTCGTACTTTACAAAGGACTTTAGAAATTTTCAAACTTTCAAATTTCACATACAGTACGACAGTTTATAGGCTTATCCCTCTCTGACATAGCATGCTGGGAGGATACCATTACTCCCACTTTCAGATGAGAAACAGAGCCTCAAATATTTGTAAAATAGCAAGGCAATAACAGATCTTGAACAAGAACTTAGGTTTCATTACTCTTAGTCTGGTGCTCTTTTCACTATAACGTGGTGCCTCCCATAAAGAGTATCAAACTCGGAATACTATTAATTTAGCAAATAACTAACTTAGGCCCAATTGAATTCAAGTTATTTACATCAATTAACCATACTATCCGTTTTGCTTGACTGAAACTGAGAGCCATGTGCAGGAAAGAGGCATTCAGATGAAATAACAGAGAGGAAGCAGTAGAATTTTGTGACATATGGCATGCTTGCTGATGAAATCAAAGGTATGTTTCATGCCAACTTTTGGTCTGCAAAGTGTCTTTCATTTCACTAAGAGGTATGCTCCATGCCAGGAAATGCACAACCTCCTAGCACTTTCTTTTGAAATCTAAACCCATGAGAGCATGAACTTGGCATGACTTGATGGAACATTGAATGCAATATGCTTGACCCATTTGTGAGTACAAACTATCCAGATTATCCACTGTGGAGAAAAACTCTAGGTTGTCATCTGGATTCCTCATCAGCTCAGGGAAAGTGGGGATAAATTGAGTCTTAGGTTTATCTCTGGGGACAATAAGGATTTGTAATTTTAGAGAATAAAAATAATCTCAGGAAAGAAAATTAAACCAGGAAGCAGCCAAGAATACTAAAAGTGTAGGGCAAATGTAGCTTAGTGCTCTTACACAGAATAACATATTTGCCCTTTTTGCCTTGGGAGGTTGCAAAACCCCCAAGTAGACCTCAGTGAAGTCCAAAGGATCTAATCACTACAAGTGTCTGCCTCTTCTCTAGCAGGTGAGAGAGATGCTGGAGAGCAGGACACTGTGAGGGTATTTGAAGACATCTCTGTAGATTTTTAAGAACACGAAATTCTTGCTTTATCTCCTACAGGAATCTTAACTCCTAGTTCAATAGAAACTCACAGGGAAAATACCAAGTTAGAATGAAGACCTTATGTTTAAGTGGAGGGGTTCACTGGATGACACAGGGGTCTTTTCCAGAAATATCAACTGTCACTTGGATGACTTGTCTACCAGCTGGTATTGTCAATCTTTTCACTTTGGCAAACCTTGTCTTGCATGCAGATGACTCCTTACTGGGAAGTTAGTCTGTGTAGGGGAAGACATGAAATATTTTGGAGTTCATTCTAATTGCAGACGTCTAGTTGGTTAAAGGGAGGAGTATGCATCCTTAAATACCTCTGTTACAGAAGAATGAGAAGCAGCATATCGGAGAAAGCTTTTGAATCAGATAGACTTGGATTCTACTACCAGGGATTGCATTCACTTAACTTCACGTTCGCTTATCTATAAAACTGGAATAACAATATCTACCTTGTAATATTGATGTGAGAATTAACAAAAACATATGCTAGATGTTTTCTGTAGCAAAAAGTTTAAAAGTGTACACATCATCCAAGTATCAACAATGGTTAGATGGTAGAATTTTTAGGTTGATTATTATTAGATGATGGTACTAAAGGCAAATTTTTGTTGTTTTCTTTTTATCTTATTTTTTTCTAATAATGAAAACATTTTAATGTTATAATGAGGAAAAGAACATCACATGCTATTTTAAAATAATACATGCGAAGTTCCTATTCTACTGTGGGGCACACAATAAGCACTCACTTCTTCATTGTTGGCTGCCATCATTGTTCTCACTAACATCATCATCATCATTTTGTTCTTATTATTATAGGTGTGAAAACAGAGGCTTGGAGAGGTTTAGTAGCTTACTTAATTCCATTAAAATGCCTAACATACTGCTTGAAATTTACACATATATAGACACATCTCATTTCACGAATCATGAATAAGTAGGTTTGATTGAGAAAGTCACAAAGCAAAATGTGAACAATACATAATAGGCCCTCACTGAATCAGACTGCTTAAAGTGGAGCAAAATTTTGACAAGGGGACAGTGTATGCAAGAAGTGATATAAAGATTTGACAGAGAGATGTGCAATCACATCAAGAAAAGAAAGGGACTTCCAATAATAAAAATTAAAGAAGAACAATGCTCTTCAACAGTAATAATTTACCAATTCTCATAGACTACAATCAGTAGATAAAGTTTTTCTCTGAAATCGGCGCCTTCTCTCTCTCTCAATCATGCATTTGTGCATACACACACACACACACACAGGAAATCCCTTCTCACTTCTTCAGAATCCTAGTGGCTTTTTCCTGCTCCCAGACTGAATAAAAGACCCTACTATAGCACCTTCCCTTCATGGCTACTCCAAATCTATCCCTCTTTCCTCCCCTTCATCAAAGGTTACTTGACCTGTCTCTATATCCCTTTCTCTCATGTCTTTTCCAGATGTCTATCTGTCAACAACTTATTCAAAGTGATTAATGACTAATCAGAACTAAATGGATTATCCTTCCCAGAAGAAGTTAATTTTAACAGACGTCATTTGGAAATTCAGTGACTTTGACTAAAGATATTAATTCTTAGTTTTGAAACTTAAGCCCCATAGTAAACCATTAAAGAAGATATCCTGTAGCTGGAGAGTGCCTTCCTTTGTGCCTCCAAAGTTAAAGTATTCCAGCAACCACTGAATTTACGGGGCTGAGTTCTAGCTGGACCTGATTCTTCGAGCCACAGGGCAGAGACAAGACTGGTCTAAATCCTCACGGAATGTCTTTCATGGATTTACTATTAAGTGAGAAGAACTGAGCTAATCTCTAGATCGTAACTAAGAATGATGAATTTTTTCCCCTCCACAGCCTCAGAGGGGCTCAATGTTACATCTGTGGTTGCCTGAACATATGAATTAACACTGCTGAATAGTTTAAGAATTTGGAACTTCCTATGAATTGTAGTCTTCATGTACTTATATAAAATTCCTCTAATAGGATTCAGTGATACAAAGCTGGGCCTCTTTTCCCCCTCTGCCATACTGTAAGAGTCCTGGAGAAGCTCTCTGGCATCAAGTTACTGCAAATGAATTGGTATTTCTAGAATTTTTTTTTCACTGAGTCTCATTTGGTGCTTGTTTCAAATATCTAAGGTTAAAAATGCCTTCAGTAACTGACTCCGACTTTTTCGTCTGAAACAAAGCATGCGAATTACAGTCAACACTCTGTGTTCTGGCATTCTGTCAGCAAGAAATCTCTATTGATTGGGGCTTCAGCCAGTACCATAATAGATATTTCTAATGATGACCCTGAAGAACAGCATAAACTGGAAATGCCTTCTGAATATTCAAAGACTATATTCCATTCATTATAGTTTTAGATTTAATATAGTTTACTAAATTCTCATTCCTTGGAAGTAGTATAAAGAATATTATTTGATTAAGCAGGGCATCTGATTCTTCAATCATACTGAATTTATAAAAACACTACCATCAAGGCATAGACCTCTGAATCACCTTCTAAGCCCACTATAACTTTCTTTGATGCAGTGTCACCTTAAAGCATTTACTCATGAGCAAGTGTGACTAACACATGGGTGACATCCACTATGCTTAGAGATAAGTAGTCATTTATATCTCTAAGGTATCTTGACATCAGAATACACACAGGTTGACAAATGTGGCATGAGCTGTAATCATTTACAAACTACTTGTCACAGAAAATGAACCGGGTGTGGGCTATCTTTTCGCAATGCTGTCAGTGTTTCATAAAATACGTAGCCCGGACCTCCAACTGTGTTTAATTAAGAGAATATTACAAATACTAATTAGCTGCATTTAATTTTTAAAGCAATTTAAAGTTCATAGTTTAAAGGGAAAAAAACTAAAAATAATAGACATGGTTTCTGTGCAATGTAATTAATGTTTGGGAAGCAGTCACTGGAGCACAACATAATGAGGTTGACAAGTCAGTAGCCCTGACATTTCTACACAACATCACAACTCAAACATCATTTTAAAAAGCACTGAAAATTAAATGTGGCACATCAAGTGTACTGAGCTGCAGTGCCAGTAGGAAGGAAATCTGGTAGTTAAAAGTTTGCAGTCTCTAACCAACAGCCAAGACATAAGTTAGAAATAGTGGCGTAAAAGCTGACACACAGGGAAACATAAGGAGAAGTGATACTAATATTGTTTTGAAATAATACTAATAATAGCTTTACTCAAAATCAGATATACATTAAATAAGGAGTTCTTTAATGTTCTATTTCTTGTATTCCCTTTTCCTTGATCCTAAGACCTTTCAGTCAGTGAAAATGAATTATTAAGGTGTGCAGTTTTCTTTGGGAAAGGCTAGCCCAATGGTATCATTGCACATACTTTTGAATTTTTTCCTGAATCTTTCTGAGCACGATAGTCAGGGTAACGCTTCTCCTCTTAAGAAATGAAATGGAGTTGTCACTTTCGTATAATACTTAAACCTCATGCTGAGGAAGAATTTAAAAGCCTCCTTGACTCTTTCAAGCATGGAGGCTGCTGTTCCAGGGTTTACTTGATCATACAATACTTTTTGAGACAATCTCTTATGAAATACTCACATGCTTCTCTCTGAATACAAGACAATATAATGCCCAACAACTCAGAAGCAACCATATTGTTTGTAGCTTTAAATTCTAACATTTAAATGACTTTCCTATGAAACAAGGGGCTTCCCATGGATGTGTGTCAGATCTCTCAGCAGTGGGACTTCTTAAGTTGTTACATGTCTTCTCACTCTTCAGTGGAATTAACTGCACAACCCACTCCACCATTCCTGCATCATATCCTTCCCATAGACCTGGCTTCCTTATAAATCCGTGATCTTGAAAGGCTTCAAGTTTCTTTATGTTTCTACTACACTTAGCCTTACCTTTAGCTCTCAAGAATTTTTTTTTAGTGTGCCAAATTGAGATCCCATGATAACCATACTAATCATCATCTTCAACATGTAAGGAATTCCAATAGGAAGTTCACAGTAACAAAGTCTCTGTAGTTGGCCAAATTAAAAAAAAATCCTGTGGGTTTCCTACTTAACGCCTAATTATAAACTCACCTCTATGAATCTATCCTAACTGAAAAATGCAAAATATTAGGAAAACTTATACATATGAAGATGTTCATCTTAGCATTGTTCAGAGAATTGCAATACTGGGGAAAAATCCAATGAGTCAAAGTAGGGAAATAATTATATTTTGGTATAGCCACTTGATTTGCTATTATGCCATAATTAAAAGCAAAGAGAAATAAAACTATGTAGAGACTTGAAAACAGATTTATGATATAATGTTAAGAGAAGGAAAAATAAATATACCCTATCATTTATAACTAAGTCAAAACAAATCTGTGCATAAAGAGGACCAAATGGAAACACCAAAGAAAGACCTAATGAAAATGCAGAAAAATGACAACAGTTAAGAACTATTTGGAACTATGGATACTATACATTGTCCACATGCTCTGCATTATATGTATACATCTATCAATTTTAAAAGATGATATGAGACTGCCTTCAAAGACACATCTAATTTTTGGCTAAGATTTTGTACTTCCTAACTACTTTCATGATTTACTTCCCAGGATTTTAGAGGAACATCTCTAGAACCGCGAACTGTAGATGATTAATTCAAGCATTTACACTAAAACTAGGTTTTTGGTTGTTCTTCAAACAATCTGAAAACTTCTGTAGCTTATCAAAGTTCAAATGTGGTAGCCATTTTTGGAGTCAGGTTTGAATGGCTCAAGATAATTGATTGTTTCTTATTGATTAAAAGTTCCCTGGAAGAAAATAGCACCAGTTTATACAGAAAAAATGTTTTTTCTGGGTAACTGTAGTAGTTTTGGAAGGACAAAGCAGTGGATTATGGAAGAGAGAGACAAACAAGTGCCTGGAGATTAAGAAGCACTGGCTATGGAATCTAAAAGAAGAGATACTCATGATTATACATTATTCAGGATTAACCTGTTTCTAACCACCACCAACTAAGGTGGAAGACATACCAGGAATGGAGATGGGGACATCACTACAGATCCTATCGACATTAAAGAGGATAATAAGGGAATTGTATGAACAATTTTAAAGCAATAAATTCAACAACATAGATGAAATGAGCAAATTCCTGTAAAAACTAGCAAAACTTAGACAAGAAGCAACAGAAAATCTAATCACTCCCATATCTATTAAAAACATTGAACTTGTAGTTTTCAAACCAATTCCAAAGAGAACCTTTGACTCAGATGGTTTTACTGGTGAATTGTATCAAGTACTTAAAAAATAAATAAAAACCATCTTAAACAAACTATTTCAGAACATATGGGAAGAAGTATTCCAACTCATTTTACTAGACCAGTATAACCCTGATACCCAAACTTGGCAAGGACATTAGAAGAAAAAAATTATACACCAGTATCCATCATAAACATGGACACAAAATCATCAACACAATATTATCAAGTGTAATCAAGCAATATATAAAGAAGGATAATAAACATAAACACATAGGGTTCATCTCAGAGATGTAAGGTTGGTACAACATTCAAAAATTAATCAATGTTATTCACAGTATTGAGAGGATACAAGATAAAATTCATGTGATTAACTTAACAACTGCAGAAAAGTATGTGACAAAATTTAACACCAATTTATGATTAAAACAAACTTTTAGCAAACCAAGAATAAAAAGGGAAATTCTTGAAATTGTAAAGAGCATCTATTAAAAAAACATGTAGTTAACATTGCACTTAATAGTGAAAGACTAAAAATTATTTTCCTAAGATCAGGAACAAGGGAAGTATGTCTGATTTTACCATTTCTAGTCAATGTTGTACTAGAGGACCTAGAACACACAATAAAGCAAGCAAAAGAAATACAAGGAATAAAATTTTAAAAAAGGAAGTAAACTGCTTTTATTTGCAAATGACATGACTGTCTACAGAGAGAATCCTAAAGTGCTGACAAATCAGCTACTAGAAACTAATAAGTGAATGTAGGAAGGTTACAGGATTCATGATCAATGTACCAAAATCAGTTTTATTTCTATACACTAGCAATATAAAACTGGAAAATTAAATTTAAAATGCTAATACTATAGCATCAAAAAGCATAAAATATTTAAGAAAAAAATTAACAAAAATGTGCAAGACCTCTGTGCTTAAAACTATGGAATGCTACTGAGAGAAACAAGATCTAGATAAATGGAGAGATATACTATGTTCATGGATATATATCAGCAAGATGTTGATTTTCCCCAAATTGCCTTCCCAGTCAAAATAACAGAAGGATTTTTTTGTAAAAATTGACAAGCTGGTTCTAAAATTTAGGTAGAAAAACACAAGACTCAGAATAGCCAAAACAATCTTGAAAATGAAGAACTACGTTGAAGCAACTATGCTACTTGATTTTAAAACTTATTACAAAATGACATTAATCAGGAAAGTATGGTATTGGTGTAAGAAAAGATAACTGATCAATGGAACCAAATGAAAGCAGTTTCTAAAAGCAGTCTTCTTCAGAAAAATAGCCTGAACCCTCAGATCTGGATGAAGATATATGAAATATATTTATTAATAACTTCTGCATTTCCATTGTTCCTTTCATAGTTTCTGGTACATAGCTGATGTCCATCAAATGTTTATTGAATAAACAACCATCTTAAGCATTCACACTAGGGCAATAAGCCATTTGGCAGAGATTTAATTAATTCTCTGTGTTAAATAACACCATCTTGTTACTTGAAAATAATCTAGGTATATCAACCTCAAAATGAATCATTTATGTGTAAAAGCTGACTATGTGTACATGTCTTAGAAAGGTGAAAATACTAAAGCTTTTGAAAATAAGTGGTAATATACTTCTTATAGACCTCTTAAAGTTATAATTGACCAAAATGGAATATACCACGGAGAGTTAAACTGAGGCCTTCTGGATGAGAGAAGGATATAGAGTGAGATATTTTTCTCCTCTTCTGAGATGTCCCACTATGTGCTTCCCTTCTCAGTATCCAAAGAAGAATTACATTCAATGTGGCATACTGTAGACATTGCAAACAAACACTTCATAAAAGTACATTTTGGACAAATTTCATCTCAATAAAACCTTCAATTCAAATCCTAGTTAATTAATCTAATTTCACAGCACCATGCATCTTATTAGGCTTAGCCATTTGTCTTTGACCAAAAGGGCTTGAGGTTTTGCTCTAGAGAATCAACAAATCTAATATAAAACTAAGGAAGAACAGCAATAGATCATAATTCTGGCTTCTAAAAATTACTCATCAAAGCTAGCACAACACATAGGTGGAGTAAGCAGCTGTCTATATGGTGTCACTTCTGAGATATGCACATCACCACCTCCCCCTCCACCCCCACAACTGCAGCTTGGCACTGATTCTGGCTTTCTCACCCTCAACATTAATTCCTTTGCCTTAAGGGATTATCTCCAGAAGTGCTACATTAAAATGCAAATAAGCTATGTAAAGGGGGTGACACATTAACATACTCACAGTAATTATCTGCTGCTATCATCATATCAGTATTAATTTATCAACTGTCCAGCAGAAATAAAAGCCCTGAAGGTATCTAATGTAGAAAAGATAAAATTTAATGTGGGTGGAGCTAGGGATAAACTCAGGTGTTCAAACCTAAGTAGTGCACCATGGTTGGGGGTTTTGAGCAGCAAGGGAATAGCATTCACTCAGTCAACTGATAGTGGCTCAACACAAGATTGACATAAGGGAAGCCATATTGTAGAAAAGAAACCATACTGGAACTTTGAATGACCTCTGACTAAGCAACCCAGCTGGATATGCCCCCTCCAGGAGATCAACTTGCTCTGTAGATTTTATGACCCCTGCTTGTGCATGTACCTCGCAGCTGCAATAAGATGAAAACTTCATTTTTTTGAGTTCCTTAGGGATATGATGACCCCAGAACAGAGAGTCTCTGCTGATAGCCATCATCACTGAAAAGTGAAAGATCTGGTATGGCGACTCCTGGCTGAACAATCCTAACCTCCTCCCCTATAATCCACTGGCCTATATAACTGCTTCAAGATTCTGTGCCCCCCTTAAGATGGTTCTTTTGGACATTAGTCAGCTATCTTCCCTCTTGGTAGCAAGCTGTATTAAAACGCCCTTTCTCTGCCACCATCTTGCCTCTTGACCATTGGCTTTTGTCTCATGGTGAGCAGATCACGCCCTTTATGAGGTAACACAACCAGTAATCTTCCATTGAGTACCTATAACATGACAGCCACTGTGCTAGTCACTAAAGCTAGAGACAAGAATAACTTCATTTTTAACCAACCTCACAGAAATGGAGCAGAATTTGGTGTCTGGAGAGAGAGGGAATGTGCCTCCCTCATAGAATTGTGTTAAGGACTGAATGTGATAATGCACATTAAGTGCTTAATATAGTGCCTGGCACAAAATAAGAGCTCAAAAAAGTGGTTGCTTCTAATATTATTATTAAATTAGTTCTAGTACCAATTCCTGTGTGGGGTAGTTTCCCCACACCAACAAGCAATTCTCGGGACACCAGTTGAGCTTCCTACAATTCAACTCAATTCTGACACCTATTTACTCAGAGATAGCATCAGATTCCATAGGTTAAGGGCTTGATCCTCCAAAACCCCCCCACCCCCACTTCAGAAGCCAGTAGCAAATTCAAGTTGTTCTCTGTACTTCTGATTTACTAGTAAGGTTCCAACAATCCCTTCCTTGAGTTCAATTAATTTGTTAGAACAGCTCACAGAACTCAAACATTTTACTTACTAGATCACTGGTTTGTTATAAAAGGATATAACTCAAGACTAGCCAGCCAAATGCCGGCTTTTTGAGTTTTTATGGAGGCTTTATTATGTAGGCATGATT
This sequence comes from Equus quagga, assembly GCF_021613505.1. Taxonomy (NCBI): domain Eukaryota; kingdom Metazoa; phylum Chordata; class Mammalia; order Perissodactyla; family Equidae; genus Equus; species Equus quagga. The sequence continues at coordinate 23,954,302 of NC_060276.1, read as the reverse complement.
GATTAAATCATTGGCCATTGATGGTTGAACTCAATCTCCAGCCCCTCTCTCCATCCTGGTGGTTGGGGGTGGGACTGAAAGTCATATGATTGGTTCTCCTGGCAACCAGCGCCTATCCTTAGGTGACGTCCAAAAGTCACCTCATTAACACAAGAGACGCTTTTGTTGTTTTCATCACTTAGAAAATTCCAAGGGCTTTAGAAGCTCTGTGCCAGCAACTGTGGACAAAGAGCAAACATATATTTCTTATTATAAATCACAATATCACAATTATCTATTATCATTGAGTGATAGTTAACTAAGAAGATCTAGGCACGAAAAGAAATATTGAAATAGATCCAAAGTATATAAAAATAATATCAAGAAGGGATGTCATGAAAGAGCTAGAGTATTTAAGATATGCTCATAAAACCAATTAGCACTATTATATATTCAATATCTTCTATGTGTCAGGCACTTTGCTATGCACTTTTTTATTCATTATCTCATTCAATTCTCACAACTCCCCTACAAGGAAGGGACTATTATTTTCATTTTACACATGAGGAAACTGAAGTTTACAGAAGGTGAAAAACTTGCTCACAGTGACACAGCAAGTGTAAGAATTGTAGATAACTAGAATGTAGGTGGTTTCAAGAGGTAAAGATAGAGCCCTCAGAAGGGTTTCTATGCAGAGGGAACAGTATGAGCAAATGCAGGGTGATGGGAGTATGCCGATGTTATTCACAGAATATTGAGTAAGTCTGTCTAAAGTAGAGGGAAGCTGTAGGAGAGCAGGGAATGATAAGGCTAGAAAGGCAGATTGAAGCTATATGATTTTGTTGTTGGGCAGAGGCATTTGAACTTAATTTGGTAGGCTTGCCATGTTGGGGACAAGGTTATGAAAGGTGAGGTGGGAGATAGACAAAGATTGATTTCACCCCTACTTAGTAACTTTGTACAGGACTAGCCCTGGACAAAGTGACACTTTCTACCCCTTCTGTGTCTTTTCTCTGAAATATTTGGAATATATCTCCCTCAAAGCAATCATACAGCAACCATCTCTTTTTCCTCCCAAAGGAGTGGCCAGTAGAGAGATTTCAGTCCAGTCATAGCTGGAGATGGCTAGGGTTGGGGAGAGTACATCCTGCTCTGACAATGATAGGATACTTACGATTCTTGACTCCATATTCTTCTAATATGAGCAGCCAGTGTCACCAAGGCCCCACACTTATGTTCAATGCTCCCTCCATCCCTGAATCTGGGACCAATCATGAATTAGACAATTGGAATAATAAAAAAGCTCTAAGTGACTCAGACATCTGCCATCAAATCAGTTTTGCTACTGGACTTGCTCTGACCTTGTGAACTCTTTTAGTATTTTAATATTGCTCCTTTACAATTAAGCCCCATCCTTGATCCTAGTTCTGGGAACCAAGTCTTTGCCTTGTCTCCTTTTAACTCCCTTGCCTAAAACTGCAATTCCCCCAGGAGTGGGTAGTGAGTTCACTCCAGTCTTTCTGGGGAATGGAAACTTTGCTCTGAATCTCTTACCCTGTCATCTCCTGGAAAAGCTAGACCTGATGTTTACTGACTACTAGAATACCTAAATATCTGCCATTGGCTTTCTGTGATGCAGATTCAACCTTCTTACTAAATTTTTTATTTTCCACTCAACTTCCCGAGGACAATTATCTACATGTCTAGACTTCCTTCTATTTGTTCCCCACCGCCAAAATCTTCCTGGATCTTTGCAATGCTCTGTCTGACCCCTATCCATCTGCCTGGTTTCCAGATATGGGCCACTTTAATTTGGGTGACCTTACTGCCGGTCATGTTCCAGTTACAATAGGCAGAGCTAATGGCTTTAACTCAATGCTACAGCAAAACTTTTGCTCATAACTGGTGTAAATTAAGACTTGACAAACTACCTTCATCTCCCCCTCCAATTATCTCAGTCTATAGTGTTCAATAAATATTAAATAACAGTAATATAGCATGGAGAGAAAGTATCTTATTGAATAAATCATGAAAATGCCAATCTATGTGCCTCAAATTGAAAGAATTTTATGAAAAATATTTTTGGCTTTAGGCTTAGGTTTCTTATATTCATTCATAACAAGCTGTAGAGAATGGAAATGAACTAGTATTTCATAAGGATGGATTATGGCTATGATTCGATTAAAACTTTTACTTTTTCCTGAGATAGTCAATTATTCACCCAATTGCCATAGCCCAAATACTCAGAAACCTCATTTTGCATATTTATTATATCTCATATTCAAACATGGCTAATTCTTGAGGGTCCCTGTTAATGATGAGGAGCAGAAAAACATTTCATTGACAATAGTATATTATTCAGAACCTAAACCTAATGAGCTCTGGGAGTACACTATATGATGCTTCTACCCCACTTTCATAAAAAACATTTTCTGAGCAGTGGCCACAGACAACATAAATACCAACTGAGGTTGAGAAGAAGCTATTCCAGAAAAATATTGGGTGGCAAGGGCAAAGTCAAATGAGAATTAGATACAGACAACCCACAAAGTTAAGAATAAGTATATTTTCAACAAAAGTTAATAAAATTAACAAATGTCCAAAACATTCATTAAGTAAAAATAACATTACAATATAATATTCATCATATAACTTTACTTTCCTAAATGTGCACATGCACACACACATAGCATCTCCATTGCTGGCCTGTCCCACTGGTCACACCTGAGACTCTAAGACAGAGGCGGTGGCAACACCCATGACTGGAAGAGGAAGCAACATCAGCAAAAACGGTAACTTCTACTCAGAGAGTAAGTGCCTAGTATAGCCCTGATTTCACAATGATTGTTCTGATTTGCTTTGTTTAGTTTTTACATTGGTGGATAATCCATACTCTCCTGATTGTCATCCCTTAGGTTGGCAGCAGGGTCTGTTATATTCATAAAACATGTAGTTATGTCTATTCAAGTCTACTGCCTCAAATGATTTTACTGATTTGACTCATTAACTCATGACACAAACAGTTCTTCATTGAATTGACTGATTACTTCCTGTAATTGACTAAAACAATTGGCAGGGTTGTGTTGACTTGGTCTAAGAATTGATATACCTGATAACTGAGGTGCAATACTTTAATCCAGCTACAACAGCTGAGTGAAGTAGTTGCAACAGAAACTGCATGTTCCACAAAGCCAAAAATACTGTCTGGACCTTTAGAGAAAAAAATTTCCCAACCTCTACTCTAGAGAAGATCTCATTGATTCATTACCCTGATCTTATAGATTAGGAAATTGAGGCCCAAACAGGTTAAATGACTCAAACTCAATATATCTGATAAAAAAATGCATGATCTTTGTTACCCTCCTGGCCCCCCAAAACCAATCACAGTTCTCCTATAGTGTTCCATCTTTCAAAGAATGACACGCCACCTGCCTAGTTATACAAGCTTGAAATCTACAGGTCATCCTTAACGGCCCCTCTTCATCACCCCTAGATCCAGTCTAAGCTCTTCCAATTTTACATCCTGTCTCTTGAATCTTTCCACTTCTCTCCACTACCACCATCTTAGTCCAAGCTACCATCATTCTCCTGGACCACGGCAACAGTCTCCTAAGTGGTCTCCCTGCTTCTCCCCTGGCCCCATTCTGATTGCTCTTCACTCTGTAGTCAGAGTGATATTTTCAAAGTGCAAATATGATCATAACCTATCTCTGTCTAAAACTCTTCAAAGGTATCTCATTGATCTTTGGATACACAACAAATTCTTTAATGTGACTCAAAAAGTCCTATACTATCTAGCCCCTGCTGACCTCTGCAGTCTCTTCTTGTATCACCTATATCCTCACTCCCTCTGCTCCAACCACTTTGACTTGCTTTCATTCCCTTAAACTTACCAAGCTCCCTTATACCACAGGGCCTTTGCACATGCTGTTCCTCTGCCTGGAAATATCTGCCCTCCACACTATTGCCTAGTTTGTACCTTCAGGCATTAATCATCACTTCCACAGAGAAGCCTGTTCTGACCTTCCTGACTTGTTCAAATTCCTTTATTATATGCTTTTTCATAGTACTGTATCTTTCCTTCCATGTACTTATCACAGGCATAGTTTTACTGTTTATATATGTGATTATTTTAATAATGTCTGACTTCATCACTGGACTGTAAATTCCATCAGGGCAAGGATCCTATCTATTTTATTCTACTATATCCCCAATATCTAGCCCAATGCTTTGCTTTTAGTTCAACAAATATTCATTTAATAAATTAATGCATGAATTTCCAGAAGTTTGCAGAGCTAGAATCCAAGTTTCCTGAGTCCTGGTTCAGAACTCTTCTTCATGGTACAATGCTGCCTCTATTTAGGCGAAGAACACAGGATTGGGAAATTTAGTGTCTTTCTATTTCCCTGCTACAAACTAACGCCCTAACTTCTTCCAGCTGCTACACACATGCATGACATTTTTTACCAAGGGGAGTGTATGAATGCACCAGCAACTCAGTCCCACTACAAGAACAATAAATCACGTGCTTTAAAGAAGGTGAGTCCGGAGTGTTGTTATTATCATCAAATATGTGAATTTTAAAGGAAACTATGTGAGCATTAACCATAAAAGGAAAACATGTGGTGCTGTTACAAGTATATCTAAGCTCCTTTTGAAAATTTTTTTCCCAATACTTTCAATTTGCTAACCTGGGTTTCTGAATTTCATTTTTCTTTAAAATGTCTAATGTTTTTATAGAAACATCACAAACAACCTTTCAAAGACTAAGCTGTTACTTATTTGGAAGGGGAAAAAACCCCAAATAGAACACTGTTCTTCCTTAAAACAAGTCATAAGCTGAAATATGTGCATTTTTATACTTTAAACGCTAAGTGAAATAATAAAGAAAATTTATGAAATGCTTTTCTAGAAAAACTACTTATAGGAGGCTTTTATTTTAAACTAATTGAAATTTTAATACTGAAATCTGAGAATTGCACATATTCTTTAGAAAATCCGAGTCATAATCCTGAAGTACTATAATCATCTAATAGGTGCCTGATCTTTCAAATTCTTAATCCTCCTCCATATTAACTTTTTGACCTAGCTTTTTGCAAATGCTCTTAAGTCCCTGCAAATATTTTAGTGACACAAAAACCTAATTTATCCAGGCTGCCCTATGTTAGCAACTATCTTACAGATGTGATTGGGTTCTGAGTAGTCCATCTGAAAACATATGTCTAATACAGCACTCTTAAAAATAGATATTCCAGTTGAAAGTCCAATTTTATTTTCTGGATTTCAGGATTAGAAACCTAACAGCCACTTACCAACAGATTCCATGTTAAATCAGGAGGGCATTTACTGATTCCATTACAGCTAAAAGGCAAATAACCAAAAAAAAAAAAAAAAAACTCACACTTTTATCCTTCCAGAATAATATAATTGCACTTTCAAATGAAATTCAACCCCATGATTCATTCGTCATGAAATTCTCACTTTCTCAGAATCCCCCTCGTTGTAGGCAATATATACTTATCAAATAAACAGTTTCAAAGGTACGGCTGGTCAATCAATCACTTGATCATAGATCGGCAAGTGTGGTTTATAAGCTTAGCACTGTGCCGGGCACTTTGGAGGCTATATAAGTGAATAAGATGCAGTCCTTGCCCACTTGCCCATTATAATCTTATTGAAAAGATCTATCTATGTGAAACATTTATCAACTAGCCACCAGCATCTAGCACCCAGACCCAAATAAGTGAAAGAAAAGAGACAAAGAGTAGTGGAGGCTATACTACAAGGAGAAGTTTAAAAGAAAGGATGGGGTTTCAGTGGACTTTAAAGGATGGATAGTTTGAAAAACAAAGTATGTGGACACCAGGTTGATTAAAGTACAACAAGGAAAACCAGGAAGAAGGAAAAACATAACTGATTTATTAAGCAACTACCTTGTGCAGGGAATGTGCAAGGGATTTTATGAAAAGATAAGGCAAATTGAGGCCAGATTACAGAAGGTCTCAAATGCTAGATTAAGGAGTCTGAATTTGAGCCAATAGCAATTACAACTGTATTCCAAAACCTCTCCAAAGCACAGCTTTAGCTGAGAGTGCCATTTGTCTATGGCCCTGAGATACAGTTAATTCCAACTCTTCAAGGTGAATGAGCTGAATAATGGTGCAGAATATGGTAAGCATAATTAATGAAAGAAGAAGGCCTTTTAATTTTATGTTGGGGCAACTGGATGCTCAGCTATGGAAATGAAATCCAAATGACAGCAAATAAACTGGATCACAGGAGAGTCCAACTCAGATTAAATAAGAGTCCTCCTAAATCTTACTTTAAAACCAAATGTCAAGTATCAACAAACACAGATGTACATAGTGATTTGACTGTTTCATTACTTTGTGTAATGAGGAATCTCAAAACAAAACATTATTCCGCAGAGACAAAAGGTCTCAGTGTAATGTGCTTTAACATTCCCTGTGCATTCTCATCATGAATGCCTCCATTAGTTTAGGTCAAGTGAATGATGAGAACTTTGACAACGTGCTCTGTCAAATGCCAAAGTCTCTCATTCCCTGCTACATTAAGTGCTGGATGTGAGGCAGTGGCTCTGGACACCAAAAGGAGACACAGTGGAGACCTGGACACAACTTGGGCTGTAATTTTCTACTTTAGATCTGATTGCTCCCTTGTCCCATTTTCAACATGGATAGTAAGGTTGTTCAAGTAGAACAACCTCTGACCATTTTTTAAACCACTCTGGAAAGCCTCCATCTCCTAAACCATTCTGTTTTCATCTCTGTACAAGGTCAAGGCAGTGATCCCTGAGTTTGTTTATTAACAGCATCAGTTGTCCAAGTTCGTTTTAGATGGGGGGAGTTTTTCAATTGCTTCACATGTGATTCTGCATTATGGCCAATGGCCATGTGACTTCAAACTGGAGAGTTTCATTTTAGAAAAAAAAAAATAGATTTCCCATAAGTATTTCCCCTAAGTGCCTTTCAGGTTGCAGCTAGTTCTTCATTGCAGCTCATTATGGTATTATTGTTATTTACTAAGGTAATTTACATGATGCTAGAACCATAAAGAAGTATAGTCTCTGATTTCAATGAGTGTAATAGGATATAAGCATTAAAACTGGCTTCAATGGGTTTGAAGTTGGAACCGATTAAATAGGAAACCACTAAGAAAAGGAGTAAACTCAGAAACTGATAAAGATGATTTTAGCAGGAGTTTTCTGCATGGTCACCTAAATATAAGCTGACTGGGGTCCAAAATATGAAAGGAAAATACCGCAGGATTTGAGTAAAGAGGGTAGATATGAACAGGGATTTCCAAAGAACCACTGATAATAATAACAACAATAGCAGCTAACATTTACTGAGTATTTACTGCATGGCAGGCACAATGCATGACTGCTTTCTATGCACTCTCATTTCGTCTTCATAGCGTCCCATGAGACAGGCCTTATTACAACCGTTTGACTTACGGGAAAAGTGAAGCAAAGAGAAATTAAGTAACTTTTTCCTGAGGTTAAATGCCTGGTTGGGGCATGAGACTACATTTTGGTTGAGGCAATAAGACTTGGATATACACTTTGATATATCCCTCCTAAGAACACAGCAATCATGGATTTATTTTTAAGAATATAGCAAAATTTATACAAGCAAATGAGGACTGTCATGTTCAAGGTAGTCACCTTAGGGAGCCATACACTTATTACACTGCTGCACATTTCCAGAATTCCTCTTTAGTGGTTGTGTTCTAAACCTGAAAGACACTCTTATTCTATTTACTAGCAGAAATCTTCTATCTTTGAGGTTAAATTTAAATTTTGTAAATACTAAAAAAAATAAGTTGGGATAAGGTCTGTCAAATGAAATGAGTTATCAAGCTAGATAATTTCATTTGAGGTCAAGAACATGATGTAGCATGAATAAATAAGATGGACTTTCTCTCTGAAAACAGTCTCCCAAAATTCTGGAGCAGTGGCAGCATCTCTAAAATCAGTAATAACTTCCCTAGAAGAAAACTTCTTAACTCTATAAATTCTGGCTCTAGTATGTGTATTCATATTAAAATGTAAATGTTGTTTATATTAACAAATTAAAAGGTTATACATTTTATAACACATTTTATGTAAGACTGTTAGAGAAGACTATTTCTACATATGGTATCTCCAAGCACAGACATATCATAAGTACTATGGGTATTCATGTATGTGGAGATCAGCATGGGCTAGATTAGTTGACAGGGGCTCCATGGAAAGAAGTAAGGATGACCTGGGCTTGAAGTTAAATTTCATGAGGGAAAAGATCTTCCATGTAGGGTAGAGGAATCTAACTTGATTAGCTAATAAAAGTGGACTTGAAAAAGAGTCTAACCCATATCAAATAGCAGCCATTCTAAAACCCATTTTTAAAGCAAACATCAACAAAAGCAGATGTTAACTTTAGCAGGGAGAGACAAACATAGATATCACGGTGGACCAGATCCCACGGGGAGAGGGTTGCCAAATGAATGTTAGCTGGGGAGTTTGACCATGATCTAAAGTTAGCCTATTATCCCTCCACCTGTGATTTTGTAAGTCTCAAGGATCTGTCAAGGCCCACTAATAAATGTCTTGCTCCACAAATGCAATTTAAGAAAAGAAAAGTAACACAGATACTTCAAATTCTCTCTCCTTTGAGGAAAGGCCCTCCCACTGACCTTGCCTTAAAGACAAGGCAAGCTGGCAGGAACTGAAGGGGCCATCAGCAGTCTGTAGAAAAGCTTTTAGAAATGCCTTATTGTCTTTCAAAAGGGTGAATAAATTTTCTGGTAGAATTCAGTAGATGCAGAGTATTCTTTTTACCAAGCATGAGATTTCTGGTTATTAGATAATTATTTTCTACATAAAATACAGCCCTAAAAAATCCTTGCAATTTCCTTAATTAAAGTAAATACTTGTTTACGCTACTCTACTGCAAATCTTTAAAATGCAAGATAATAATGAACCCCATTTGGCAGTGCATTGTAAATCATATTAGTAACTTCTGGTGCTCTCCAGGTTTAATAGGTGATAGTTTATTATTCATGTTCAGCATAAACTAAGTCATTAAACTTACAAATTTACAAGTAAGCTACAAAAAGTATGCTTGTCTTCAAGATTATGGTTTTAATAATTGAAAATACTATCTGACCTAGAGCAAGGAAAATGCTGAAACTTGAAGTTCATCTGAAATTCATGGTTCAGAATAACAGAAGTCCCTGAACTCTGGGGCCACCTTTTTACTCATGTCAGGATAGAAAAACTAGTAAATGAACAGAGGGAAGTTACATTGTTTTGTGGGATTTACATTGCCAGAATTCCTTTAAAAACATCATATTTCCAAATTGCAAATGTTACAAACATGAGAGGAGATATGTTAATATACATCGAGTTAGGCTCTGGCATGAGCAGAAGATGCTTGCCTTAATATCAAAATAAGAAGTCTTTTTTTGTGTGTGTGCACCGAGTGATAAACTGTATGGAAAATTCTAAACCCTGTTTGAGTCTGATTTTTCACATAAAATGAGAAATGACCATGTACATGTTGTATTTGTTGCAACCAAATGGTTTTTCACTGGCCAAAAGGCCTAGCCACTTGAGAGGTATGTTCTGAAATAAAACTTTTCCCAAACTTCCTGTTTCTAGTTTTTGAGGCTTCCAAACGCTTCTAATCACAACCAGAGACTGACTCCTCTGGAATTCACTTTACTGTAGTTGAATGAGCTTCCTTTTTTCCCTACTTGTTTCAATTCAAATTAGCATCTTGATTAAATTCCAGAGAGGACTTTGCTTACAACAAGCCGTTAAGGGCTGGTCCAGCATCCTGAGAAAGTATACTCCAGACATCCCATAAGTACCTGTTTGACCTTGTTTTTATTTTTTTCTCTAACTTCAATTCTTTTCAAATTCCACTATATATATGAAAAGACCCTTGTGCATATAAATTTATGGGATCAGACGGGGGTCCAAGCACCAGAAATAATGTGGATTAGCTTAAACATCCCTCTAGCCTTCCTTGCAAAGTAATAGGAAGCAGGGCACACCATAGTTGATTACCTTTTATCATCACTTCCGCTCAGCTGACTGTGTCAGGTGAGATTCATTGAGAGAAATGATAGTCTTTGGACTGTTTTCTACATCTTAGTTTCCTCATCTGTAACATGAGGTAGTTGGGACTAAATGATCCCCAAGTTCTTTTCCCTGTTTTAACCATCTGTGATTCAACTCACTTTGAATCAGCTCCATTATTTTATTTAATAACTTACACATATCTAGAGAATTATTTTCAACAAACATATGATTGGCACCAGGAAAATGAAGAGGTCTAGCCTTCTAAAAGAGGCTAGAAACCTAGTTAGGGAGATAAGGTATGTCCATACAAGGATATATAACAATGCAGGGCAGGAAAAGGATATGTACCAAAATGAGAGGCATGGGGGTACAGAGTAGAATCCCTAAACTCCTGCCCCCACCAGTCCATGCTATGAAGCGGAACTTACATTGTGTTTGACCACTGTGATTTGAGGGTTGTTTGTTACAGCAGAAAGTATTACTCACCTTGACTAACTTTGTGTGTATATATCTCTACCTCTACCTTTACATCTACCTCTGTCTAACTGTATAGGGAGATCACACACACATACACACACACACACACACACACAACCAATTCAGGTCAAAAGATGAGGCTATACTGCCTATCATGAAGGAATCTATCACCCCAGAATGACTAAATTGATCACGCCTGGGGAGTATAGCAGTTTCATTTTCTTCCCTCCTAGAGTATAAGTCCCAGGAAGGCAGGACTCATGTCTTTGTTTTATTCACCACTGCATTCTCATCACCTAGTGCCTGGAACTTTGGAGGTGTCCAGTAAACATATGTTCAGCAAATGAAGGAGGGCTTGAATTACATGGTGCTTCTCACCTGGGCTCCTACAGCATCCTGTCCTTGCACTATCATTACATCTATCACTTTATATTGTAATTGCTATTTATTGTCTGTCTCCTTCTTTAGAGAGCAAGGTTCTCAAAAAGTATTTGTTCAATTAGGATCTGAACTTGGTGAATTTCTTTTACTACTGTAAGTGGAGAATGCCTTCTGGGGCCAGGAAACAAGTTCTTGGATGGCATACATAAAGTCCCTTAGGCAGACCTGTCCTCTAAGTCACTTTCTCTTCCCCTGAGTGACTGAGGGTCCTTTCTTCTTTAAGCCAAAGCTCAGAAGTCTTGGTACCCCTGAATCTCCTGAACTTTGTCTTTGTTCATCGCAAACTTGCCTTTATCCTGTCCTAGACTGAAAGCCTGGTTTCGTGCCAGAGTCCCTAATAACAAAAGAATGGTGGTAGCCAGGGGCTGGGGTTTGGGGGAAATGAGGAGATGGTCAAAGGGTGCAAACTTTCAGTTATAAGATGAATAAATTATGGAGCTCTAATACATAGCATGGTGATGATACTTAATACAGATTATCCTTGACTTACAATGAGGTTACATCCTGATAAACCCATCATAAGTTGAAAATGCATGTAATACACCTAACCTATCGAACATCATGGCTTAGCCTAGCCTACCTTAAACATGCTCAGAACACTTACATTAGCCTACAGTTGGGCAAAATCATCTAACACAAAAGTTATTTAACAATACAGTGTTGAATACCTCACGTAATTTATTGAATGCTGTACTGAAAGTGCAAAACAGAATGGTTGTAGGGGTACAGAACAGTTGTCAGTGTATCAGTTGTTTACAGTCATGATCGAGTGGCTGACTGGGAGCTGAGGCTCACTGCTGCTGCCCAGCATCACGACACAGTATCCTACTGCACGTCACTAGCCCAGGAAAAGGTCAAAATTCAAAATTCGAAGTGCCATTTGTACTAAATGCATATAGCTTTCACACCATTGTAAAGTTGAAAAAGTGTAAGATGAACCATCATAAGTAGGGGACCTTCTGTACTCTACCGTGTACTAGAAATTTGCTAAAAGAGTAAACCTTAAGTGTTCTTACCACATAAAAAAGGTAACTATGTGAGGTGATGGACGTGTTAATTAGCTTGATTGTGGCAATCATTTCTCAGTGTATACATACATCAAATCACACACTGTACACCTTAAATATATACAATTTTTACTTGTCAATTACATCTCAATAAAGCTAAAAAAATAACCTCAACATTTGTTGCACAATATTAAGCCCTTTCCAATGAGTTTCCGTTAAAACATTTCAAATAGATTTAGACAAAAATCAAGCAAAAGGAAATGAACCACTTCCATAAGACTTGCTCCCTCATCTTTTCCTCCTTACTAGACTTTGTTGTAGCAACTGCCAGATAAAGACCCAGAAAATGGATCTTTCCTTTACAAACCCAAGTGATTCTATTAACTAATTAAAGGGCCCCCTGGTTTCTACATCTCACTGCTTCAGAAATTGACTTAGCTCTTGAATGTCCCAAGATATTTGTTAAATGAGACTGGAAATTTTTCAGTCTCAATTGCTCTAGAATTGAATAAATTAAAAGTGAGCAGGAAAGGAAAGACTGTAAATGCTAAAACGTATTGCAATATTGATTCAATGTACAAAGTAAGAATATGCCCTCGATTTGCCAACAGGACAGTGCCAGTAAAACTCACACGACAGCTGTCAAGATCAGAAAAGGCATGGTCTCTATGAAGCCAAAAGCTTCTGCCATTTTTTGATGGGGCAACAGAAATAGGGAGAGCGTTTGAGAAAGTTTCCTGTGATGCTAGGCCTGATCTTGTGTTTCCATGAACATAGGGAAGAACTTTTGCCAAGTGTTAGCATAAAAAGTGAAATACGATCAACAAAATGGGCTTCCTCATTAAAAAATGTAAGACTAGGGGCTATATTGCTTTGCATTTAGAATACATATATAATGCCAAGCATGTAATTAGATAAAAGTTCCCAAATTTCCGTTTCCTCATCAATTTCCCCCTGTACAGAATTATTCTCTTCTTCTCTAATTCAGCAAGTTAATAGTGGAATGCAAAGCTGTATGAATTTCTCTGAAGAAGCTTGATTTAGGATTTTATTTTAAAGATAGAAGATTTTAGCCACCTCTACCATAAAGCCTCACAGGGGAAGAATTTAGGTTGCTTTATAACTTTTGGAAGCCTCAGCCTGATAACTGTGGGTTCCTTTCGCTTTTTACAAAGACTGAGAGGGACATTTCCACTTCAGTGACCAATTCCTACTTAAATAGCACCTGAACCCAAACTCTGTGATCCAGTAACTTGTGTGCTTTTATATATGCTGCGGGCATGAAGATAGGCTGCCAGCCACTACTGATAAGCGGACCCTGCTAAGGAATATCCTTGTCATAAAAACCAAGATAATGAGCCATCAACAACAACTCGAGTGTGTCTAAATATACCTGCACACTGAAAGGTTCTCATTGCCTCCTGTAAGCATGCCGTGTGTAGATGGGACCACTGCGGCATGCAGCAAGACTCTAAGGTCATCAAAATAGTAGACACATTCCCAGCTCCTAACTCAATCTATTCAACCTATGCAAACAGTGCTCTAAAGATGGAGAAGCAGCACGTTAAGTCAACCAATGATACAATCCCTCTTAACGTTTTCCTATTATAGAGTTAAGAGAAAATTTACAAAATGCTAATGTATTTCATATTGTACTTCAGTATATGTAGGTCAACACAATAGGTTAGAGCAGTGATTTTAAAACCTAAGCATGCATCAATATCATTCAGGGGCTTGTTACAAGACATGTTTCTAGACTCCACCCCCAGAGTTTCTGATTGAGTAAGTCTGGGATAGGACCTGTGGATTTGCATTTTGAGCAAGTTCCCACGTGATGTCAATGCTACTGGTTCAACGAACATACTTTGAGAATTACTGTGCTAGAGTATGGTCATAATGAGCCTAAGGTTTTAAGTCACATCTCATTTCAGTCAGTTGGTTTTACACAGAGGAAAATTCTGATGTGACTACCCTAACCAGACTTGACAGTTCAACAAATGTCTGCCCTGGGTTACAGGGAGGACAAGATAACAAAATGGGTATGCTTCTTTGCAATCTTACATCTTGCTATGTAAAATCATGCAAACATGTCTGAATTAGTAATTGCAGCTTTACACATAAAGAGCATACCATTTTTTTGAATTTTTAAAACTCTTTGTTCTAAAAATTTTCAAACATACATAAAAATAGAGAGAATAGTATAATAATCATCCACATATGTATCACCTGGATTGAATAATTATCAGTATTTTGAGAAATGTGCTTCATTAATTTTTTACCTGGAGTATTTTAAAGTGAATCCCAGATACCATGATATTTCTCCCCTAAATATTTCTGTATATAAAAAGAACATAACCTTTTATATTGTATTTTTACTTTAAAGTTATTTTAATTTCTATTATTTTCTCAACATCTATTAAGGTATGTAGGTCAAGCAATCTTTCTTATTTTTAAGACAGAAATTTAAGAATCAAATTTCAAATTTTATATTTGAATCAATATTCAAAAAGAATCAATATTCAAAAGACTGGTCCAAGATACCAGAGCAAGTTTGTAACAAAACAGAAATGACATGTCCCTTTTCTGTGTCAGACACTGTGCTAGGCACTAAGAATATGGTAATGAAAAGTTTTCATGTCTCTTAGCCCTATGTTCTTTCCAGGAAACTAAGTTGCTGTTCACATTTCACTGTAAAAGAATACTGAAAGAAAATAGGCCAGCATTAGCCAGAGTGTGTTCCATGTAATACTCATTCTTCAGGATGCTAACAGGTGTTACGCACACCCACCAAGAGAATTCTATGGTCAAACAGGTTTGGGAAACCCTGGGTTAAAGAAACAGGTTTCTTTATTGTAGAACTTTTTAGAGCCTCTAATAAGCTAATATACATTGGGAATCTCCAACATAGAAATATGGTAAGTACACAATATTTCTCCATTGTATTAAATGATAAACTTTTGATTGCTGTTGTTGTTGTTGCTGTGTGTGTGTTATTTTTGTTGTTTAAGGAGCATCTCTAGAAAACATATTTTGATAAACACTCTAGTAGGAGAATCTAGGGTTTACCTTACTTTATATGTTCAAAAGACTCTCAAGGAAAAATGATGTAATATTCCAGTGATAAGAAACTCAGAACAGATTTCTGTCCACTTTC
The DNA here is from genome assembly GCF_021613505.1 of Equus quagga. Classification (NCBI taxonomy): domain Eukaryota; kingdom Metazoa; phylum Chordata; class Mammalia; order Perissodactyla; family Equidae; genus Equus; species Equus quagga. The sequence continues at coordinate 23,939,154 of NC_060276.1, read as the reverse complement.
AAATATTAAAATGAGACTACCCATGTAGAAGTAAATTGGCTCCTTACAACTCTAAAGTATTAAAGTACATTTTCAAATTAAATATATTTATAACTGTACTTTAAAATAAAAGCATCATATAATTGTAATAATTTAATCACATCATCATACCCAGAGCCAATTTTTAGGTTGTAATAATTTAATTAAAGTGTTCTCTTTGATATATATCTTGATTATCTCATTATAGTCAATTAGAAATGACTTAAATATTCACAGAATAGTATAATAATTATATTTTCAAAAACATTCTAAATCAAGTGAGGACTATATTTAAAGTGAATTACACTTTGTTATCCCTAAAATCAATTTAAATGAAGTCTAAAGGAAGGAAACATAAAAACACTGATACAGCACAAGACCAAAGATGGATGTGCATGAGATCAGAACAATTCACAGATATTAGTTGAGGTCATTTGGTGTCTAGTCGATTGACTAACATGGTATTTTAGTTTTATGTAAATATATACAAGATGGTTAGGTTGACAAGGTTGCCAAGCATCTGATTTACAAGTGAAAATAATCAACCAGATATTTTCAAAGTATCTAAAAGTTGGGCACTGTGTAGATTTACTATCTAGTTAACAGGCAATTTTTCACTTTCTCTATGAATGGTTTTTTCATCAGGGAGTCAGATTGCCAAAATGCTTATATCTACAATTCTGTCTAGTGCTGGCTGAGGAAGAAGCTTTAGAAATTCCTTTATGAAGTTACTTAATCTTCCTACACCTCATTGTCCTCATCTCCAAAGCATCTGATAATCTTTTTAGATGTTCTATGATGATAAACAGAAAAGATGAAACATTGTCTTAAAAATCAAGATATCTAGGCAAATGAGAGTGGGCAATCATAAATGAAAGCATAACTACAAAATGATTGCTTTAGGTTAGGATTTTAGACATTTTATCTAAATTTGATTGCTGTAGAAATTTTGTTTCAAGACAGAGTATGCATTTTAAAGTGAGCCTGATAAATATCTTAGTATTTAATTTTAATAGTAATCAGTGCTTAATACCTTAATCTGCAATAACCTTAAAATACGTAATTCAAATTACAGTAACCACTAAAGACCCTGATTATTCATTTCTGCCTTTTGTTAACATGAAGAACTAATATTGGATGTCTAATTAATTAGTATCATGGTGTTTTCATACCTTTCCACCAAAAAATTTCACTAGGTAATTTGTGTTTTCCTTTATTTAGGAGGCTAAGATATGCCACAATGACAAATGATGGTCTATGCTCGAGTGATATTATGTGATAAACTCAGAAATCAGTCTAAGTTTGGTATTTATTTTACGTTGATTAAATCAGAAGGTAAAGATTTCTGAGTCACAGTGCTCTCCAACCTGAAAAAAATCAATACGTCCTAGTTAATCGGCAGGCAACAGCCTAACCAGATTAAATGTGTGAACCCTGTGCTGCCATAGCAGCTCAGCAAGCTTAACCCACGAGTGAATGATAGAATACAAAACTTTGCTATTACATATTTCTTTGCATGATGCTAAACCTATCATTTGGGTGAAAATAAAACAAATATCTATAAGGAGAATTAATACGTATCTCTAAGCTTCTTTCCTAGGGCTATAATTGCCTAGATATTAATCTTCTTATAAAAACTTCCTCCTTTAAGTCTAACAGTTCATATATCAATAAATTCTTGAAGCACAGAAATGTGCAATAATGTAATTTTTAAAACTAATTCAATAGAAATAAAAACAAGCTATGGTTTATAACAAAGATTATGATCTGATCATCAATGGTTTAACCAAGCATCTCTTCACTCTGCGTTTAGCTTCTTCATCTGCAAAATGGGAATAATATAACAGTATCCCTGTGTTGAAAAGATAAATGAAAACAAATGCAAGGTATTATGATGTTACAGTTGTTAACAACAAAAGGCTTTTCAGATTTGTATGTGGCCTGCCATCTTGAAAGGCAGAAGTCTTGCGCTTACTTACAAAAGGCCCAAACAGCTGGTCAACTTAGGGGAAAAAAGTGGAAGGTAACAGAATTTTTTAAAAGGCAAACTATTTATTTGCTTTTATATGGACCAGTGGTTTCCAAACTGAAGCTTTCTATTTCTACAACAGAATGGAAAACCACTATTTTCTAATTCACATTAAAATAATTTTAGAATTATTATTTAAACTTTGTTGAAGTTACTCTCTGAGAAACACTGATTTAGCAAAAAATAAGAAGAAAATTTTAAATGTGTCGCTCGACTGAACACTTGACTTTTCACTGATTGGCTGTGGCATCTCATATACCCCTGATTCTCAGTTGGGGGCCTTGTTCTCCAGGGTTGGATTTCAAAATCTCCAGAGCAATGTTATATGAAGTCTAACTTGAACAAGCATACTTACTATCATAATACCATTTTATATTTGTAAAATGGAAAAGTCAAAACATTTTCCTAAAAGAATCTACAGAAAATAACACTCTCAATGGAGTTCAGGGATATAAGTTTTTATGTTTCTTAAAAGGAGATACTTGTTTGAATAGGTTAAAAAATAGTTTTGAAGGTTTAGCCCCAGCTCCCAAAAGGCCCTGGGGAAAGGTTTCTGTCGTGCCTGGGTCACTAATCTGTTAACAGGTCATGTAAATTGCCAGTATTAGCAACTGGCCCACAGTAGTGCTCTGAAGGTTCACTAACAGTGCAGAGGATGGTGAGCAAAACCATCACCATCACTATTAAAACCAAGCAAGGAAGAGCAGGCTGTCAAAAAGCACATCGAGATATCCTCGCATGTTTGTTTTTGCATGACAGATAATCTAGGATTGCCAGATTCAGCAAATAAGTCCCATTTGGGACATACTTACACTGAAAAGAAATATTAATTGTTTATCTGAAGTTAAAATTTAACTGGGCATCTTGTGTTTTATCTGGCAACGCTTACTGAAACCTTCCATCCAGTGCATCAATAAGATAACACTTCCCAAAGGATTATGCAATATATCACAGGAGCATATATGTAATATATCAGAGCAAGCAATTCAATTTGATCATTTATGCAGAAAATGTTCTTGCTCCCAATGTTGCCCAATAGCTCTTTAATGAGCAAAAGCTGTGCTGCACATTAGTTTCAGCTGTCACTGCTGAGATTCAACCTATGGTAGGTGCAGCCAGTAAAAACTGACCCCTTTATGGAGGAATCATTATTAACTTTAAAAGCTCGATATATATGCTTTGATATATTATCTATACTTTCTTTGTTTTGAGAGTGTAGTCTTGTATTAGGACATAGCCTAAATAGCCATTTCTGTACTCCACCCAAGTCACTGGAAATTAGAACTAAGGAAGCAAGGTAAATAAATTATAAGAAACATGGTACTGTAGAGGAAAAGGCAGTGAGTGGACTGGGATTCAAGAGATGAGAGTTCTCTTCCCCTTATACCATTAACTTGTTATTTGATCACGTAAAAGTCATTTAAGCTCTATGGGCCTCAGGTTCAAAAACAGTACAATTAGTAAGTTAGACTGGTGTCTTACTCATCAGTTGTTTACTGAGCACTTTTTGTACACTAGACCCAGAGCTAAGTGGTTGATATACTCCTCTCATAGTCCACTATGCTCCTAGTTCAAATATTCTGCAATCTGGATTTTGAAATGATTTTTCAGGTCTTATTTGGGGAGAAAAATCTCTAAAACTCACTATGTTACTTATCCAAACTTCCCCAAATTCTTTGTAGAAGTTTGCATAATTTAAAAATTAAAAGCATAGTATTTTCAATGCTAAATTTCTTAACTCTTTCCTCAAAGTTAATAGTAACCCACTTAAAATTAAATTATAAACCTTAGAGATGATGAAACTGCAGTCTTTGACGTTTGTATCCCATTCTTTAGAGTGTGTCACCAATGTGTTATTAAAGCGTAGGTAACATTTCGAGTATTGTTTTATTAAGAACTACGTGAGTTATAGGTCACATGTAAAGCAGTTTAAAGGCCTTATTGACAAGCGCATCCCTACAGACTAATATGAGTGGACAGATCTTAGCCTGTCAGTTCAGCTTGGATGAAAACATACAATTAACAAACTGAACAAGCAATATAGATGTTTGCCATCAACCTTTGACAAATGAAAGGTAAGCAGAGCTGTGTGACTCTCATAAATTGCTGACTTTGTTGTGCTGAGGCTTGTGTTATATTGAAAACGCTTTACATCTGTGAATGGAAAATGAAAATCCTGTCAACCATAGCCAAATGTATTTTGCGCATAAGACGATGTGCACTACTTTACTATGGACATAAAGTCAATGAATACCCCCACAAACCCAGGCCAGAGAAGGGGGGCATTTTCAAATCAGCACCAGGGCAGCTCAAAAACAAAAACAAATAAAAAAATAAACCAAACAAAGCCCCACCAAATTGTAAACTTGCACTATCACTGATTTTGTTTAAAGAACAATTCTCCTTTTAGAAATAAACCAATTACAATGTTGATATTTACATATGTTGAATTATTTTGAAAAGAGGAAGCAAAAAAACTAAATATGGGCAATCGTATGATACTATATAAAATCAATTGTATCCTCTATTTTGATCATAATTCATCATGAAGATTCAGATGGAAAATTTTGTTCTGATTGCTTTTCCTAAAGTAGCACGTATTAAGCAATCTTACTTTATTAGACAGAAATATGTTGTCTGCTATGGATAGTAACTAGTATTCAGACTATTTTAAATACAAGTATAGCTTAAGGTAGAATGGTGTAATAAAATGAGCAGTTTGGAAATTTGGAACAAAAAGTCCAGCTTCAAGGCCCTATCTCCACAATTGCTAAACTGTTTTCTGAGTGGCTTTGAGCAGACTACTTGACGTCCTTGAACCCAATTCTTTTTTATCAAATAGGGATATTATTAGTACCTACACCACATGAGGTTCAAATGGAATGATATGTGTGAAAACATCTCAACTTCTAAGAGTTATAAAATATTAATTATAATATAGGAAAAGTAACACTAGTAACAAGTCCATGTCACAATTGTCCCTCAAAGATGTTTCTGCGTATTGATTGGAAGACATAGATTGGGTTTCAATTTTGAGCAAAACAAAATAGTCTCTGCAGTGGAATCGGCCTCCATACTGAGGTTAATTTTACATATTTGGGTGTATCTTTTCTAATAACTCTCAATGACCGGTTCCTTGTCATCGCTCAGGTCTCAGCTCAAAAGCTACCTCCTCAGAGAGGCCTTCACTGACCACACTAGCTAGAGTAGTGCCTCTTATCTCATTCTGTATTGAATTACCTTGCTTTATTTTATTACATGGAATGTGTCACTACCTGAATTTTTTTTAAAAAAAAAACATAGTTAGCATCTCTCTTCCCCCACAAGGATGTGAGCTCCAAGAAGGCAGAGAACCTATATTTGTCTTGTCCACATGTTTACCTCTGTATTCCCAGTGGTTACACAAGTATTTGGCACATAGAAGGATTTCACAAATATTTACCAAATAAACAAGTGAATACATCTGCTAACTCCATGAAACAATGTAATTGAGAAAAGACTTTTTTTAATCAAAAAAGTAAGCTTTGGTCCTATTGTACCTGGGCTCAAATTTTTCCAAAGTCGTTCCCTAGAGGGTTTTTCTAAATGGAAGGCACAGGTTTATTTTTGTCCTAGTCAAATGCTTCAAAATTCAAGTTAATTCTCCAGGTGAGTAATTAGGATAAAACTTAATTCTTCAGATGAATTCTACAGAATTGATTATTTCTCCAGAGGCCACTGGGCTGCATTTAAATCACCATTTCACTTTGGACTGTGAATGATCCAATTTACAAATCCCCATGAATCAAATTAACTAGATAACTGCCAAAATGTAATCCCATTCGGGGAGTGAAATATCTGGTTTTATTGTCTACATTAGTTAAATGAACTCCATTACTTAAACTTCACTTCCACTTGTGCTGTTTTAAGATAGCCTATATTGTAAGCTTTTAGCCCAAAAAATGGCTGTAGTCCTAAAATCTGCTTAATTTTCCTTGTATTATTCAAAGTTTGATACAGTATTTCATTCTTTTCAGCCCTCTGCCCCTGAATTAAGACCCTACACACATACTCAATAGGGATATAGACATCTCACTAAGGCTTTATATTATAATTATAAAGAAATTGCCAAAATTTTCTATATGACTCTTTAATAAAATGAAATGTAACTCTTACTTGAACTGGTTGATGTTATGTAAATTTTAGGGAAATTAAGGTTTATGCCTTAGAAAAGAAAACTGTTTTATGCTCTTGTAAAATTTCTTGAGCTTTTTGTGAGGCTGTCTATTAAAAATCCATCCTAGGGATTATACACATGAATTAAAGACAAGGAATTCTTTGCCTGTGCTTCTTACCAAGTCTTAGGTGCAATTCCTGTATCATTTTATCCTTTTTTTTTCCAGTAAAGACTTTTACATTTTCATTTCAGTTCCCATTCTTTAAACATCTGGCTGCAGCTATACCTGCAGTTTTCTATGAATGTGGACAATTATGGTAGGAGTTATTGTTCTATTCTTGTGCATTAGCACCTGTTACCATTATAATGCCTGCAAGCAAATAGCTCAGAAATAATAGCAACAGATTTAGAAATGAAATAGTCATAATGCTTTTGTGCTTATATAGTACTGTTTTTCCCCTGGTAGGTTTCTTTATGAAAACCATTTCATCAATCCTCTAAGTCAGGGGTTGGCAATGTGTTTTTCCTCTAAAGAACCAGATAGTAAGTTTTTGTTTTGTTTTGGAGGTTTTTTTCTGAGGAAGATAAGCCCTGAGCTAACATCTGTTGCCAATCTTCCTCTTTTTCTTTATTCTTTTTTTTTTTTTTTTTTTGCTTGAGGAAGATTATCCCTGAACTTACGTCTGTGCCAATTTTTCTCCACTTTATATGTAGGTCACCACTAGAGCATGGCTGACGAGTGGTGTAGGTCCGCACCAAGGGTCCAAACCCAAGAACCCAGGCCACTGAAGCAGAGCATGTTGAACTTAACCACTATGCCACAGGGCTGGCCCCAGATAGTAAATTTTTTAGGCTTTGTGGTTCATATAAAATCTATCATAACTACACAGCTTGTAGGACAAAAGCAGTGTGTAAACAAATAACATGGCGCTGTTTCAATAAATCTTTGTTTATGGGCAGGGAAATTCGAATTTCATATAGTATTCACATGTCACAAAACGTTATCCTTCTTTTGATTTCTTGTTTCAACTATTCAAAAATGTAAAAATCATTCTTAACTCACAAACTTTACAAAAACAAGATGCAGGCTGCTTTTGGCTGAGGGTCATAGTTTGCCACTCCCTGCTCTATATTGTCCCATGACATTTGTACATTGCAGAAATTATTATCCTTTTTTAGCGCTGATGATGAAAAATACAGCATTAAAAAGTTAAGGAAGTTGTAGCAAGTTCTAGAAGAATTTATGGCCATTCATTCATTTAGCAAATTATTTGTTAATTACCTATTTGGCTGGAAATAAATGTTGCTAACTCCTTGTGTGTAACCTCAAGCTCCCTGCCCAACATTCAAATATTAACATGTGTGTCACAACTTGCTTTATAGCTTAGTGACTCTACACTCACAGGATGAAAGATCCATAAATATTTTTCAAAAAAATACTAAAACTGTAGGAGAAATAAAACCTGAACCTTACAGGTTTCAGTCCTATTCATACTGACCTCATCTAGTGTCCCACGCAAAGGGGGAAACAAAAAAACAAGCAGAAGTGGTGCTCAGGGTTCAGTAAAATTAGACTGAAAACAACATGAAAATTTTCAGGGCAAAATGTGCAAAATACATGATCTAGTTTTAAGTTAACTCCTCATAAATTCAGGCAGCCTTATGATATGGGGGCCAAGGAGCAAAATTATTACTGCAAATAGAGTTTGATCCTTGGTTTCAGGAACTTCAGTAATAGCCCAGTGCTCTAAAAGCTCCAGTCTCAAATATAATATATAATGAACCGCTTAAAGAGTATTTCCATGACTACAAGATTACATTTAAAACTTTGTTTGGCATCCCAAGCATCAATGGGCCTAATCAACTTAGAGAAATGCAGTTCTTACTAAAATAGACTATTTATCCCTCTGAGGCATGAGTTGAAGTACAATTGATTTTATATTTGAGAAACTTAGGTCTACATTAAATGTGCATATAGTAGTCCCTTCTTATCCATGGGGGATAAGTGCCAAGACTCCCAGTGGATGCCTGAAAACTCAGATAGGACCAAACCCTATATAGACTATGTTTTTTCCTATACATACAAACCTGTGATAAAGTTTAATTTGTAAATTAGGCACAAAAAGAGATTAACAACAATAACTAATGATAAAATAGGACAATTATAAAAATATACTGTAATAAAAATTACTGTAGATCTTAGGAACTTCGGTACACAATTTTGTTTCTTTCCTCATTAAGCCAAGAACTTTCACCTTTTCAGTTGCAGGAAACACTTGCAGCTTCTCTTTGGCATATCTGAGTTGCCAGCATCGCTGCTCTTGTGTTTTGGGGTCATTACTAAGTAAAATAAGGGCGACTTGAACAAAGCACCGCAATACCATGACAGTTGATCTGATAACCCAGAAGGCTACTAAATAACTAGTGGGTGGGTAGCATACACAATGTGGATATGCTGGACAAAGGGATGATTCACGTCCCAGGCAGGAAGGAGGGGCACAGCACAAGACTTCATGTTACTCAGAATGGCACACAATTTAAAACTTATGAATTGTTTATTTCTGGAATTTTCCACTTAATATTTTCAGACTGCTGTTGACTGCAGGTAACTGAAACCACAGAAAGTGAAACAAAGGATAAGGGAGGATTAATATATATTCTCTGTGGATCCCCAGGAAATAAAACTTAATTTGATAACTCTTTTTCATTTCTCTTTCTTGTGTTCAGTTATCATCCTTTTTAACGTAGATTTATTATAAATCACATATTCTGCATATCGAATGTATAAAAATAATATGCAGGATTAAAGAAACAAGGTGGTCCACTAAGTTTTGGGCCCCACCAGTTCTGAAAGCCACAGTATTAGGCTCTGGAATCCACCATTTGGCTAAATATTAAGAATGGACATGTGCTGACATTATATTTAGAAGACTGACCAGAGTCTTATGGCTCTTCATCAATCAGACAGGTTAAGATTCTGGTGAGGATAATGCTCCAGAAGAGTCACATCAGATGATGATAGATGATGACGTGCATACAGTTTTACTGAGTAGCTTGTGCCTCATAAATATGGACATAAGAATCTAAAAACCAAAATTTCAGTGGACGGGGCAGCGGTATTAAATAGCGCTCCTGGATGGATCAGTATAAAGCATGTAGCCATACTCTCAGTCACGGACACTGGTAGAGGAGATGCATTCTTCAATGCTTGCCTTAAGCCAAGACCTATACTCTTACTGTCCATTAAAATATACTTAGAATAATGCACTTAGTTGGCTTTATTATTCTCCTCTAGTTACCGTCAATATGCTTTACCAAATGCAAGAGGGGCCTTTACATTTTTAGATGTTTTTGCAGTGAAGTGATTAGCTTTCACTAAATCTCCTGATAAGCCCTGAAAATGCAGAGTCTTGCCAATTCCCAATCAATTCTGTTTGGCCTTATAATTCAGTTACTTGAGTGAGTCAGTTATCAACAGGCAGCATGATCTTCAGTTTTATATTGAAAAGTTGAAATTCTTAAAAGAAGTTGTATTGAGAATATTCAACACAAAGCAAAATTATTATTTTGGAATAATCACTTCTGAAGGCTCCAAAAAACAGAGGTCAATGTTCCTGTAAGTATTGTTCTGAATGACCATAAAACAAAGAGGAGTTTCCAATATTGCATGAAGAGGGATGTTTAGTTAAAATATAAGATTGATTGAGAAGATCATAAGTACATATAATATTGTTTGTGGTGTGGGAAGTAGAAAGTGAGGATGTTGTGCTAGTTCTTCATCTTTCTAGAGGAGTAAATGCTTTAAAACTATGAAAGATACTGAAAGTCAAAATGATTCATCCTTACACTCTAAATACATAGACATGAGAGATAATTGATAAAAAGAGAACCCCCCCCCCCAAAATAGCTGAATTCAAAGACAAGATTAACATCTCCTTGGACTAGGAACAGAAGAGAAACTGCAAAGCAATGTAAAGCATTTTGGTGTTTTGGGCTTTGAGTCTACAAGTATGCAGTGCTCTCCAAGACTTCAGTTCCAGAGGAGTGTCAGCAACAAAAGTGCTCTGAGGCCAGCAAGGTGAATAACAAAAGGCCCTGATGGCAGACCTCTTCAACGAGGTTACAAATTTTTAAGAAACCATTGACCTAGGTGAGTGGGTCTGCCTCTGTGGGACAAGGCATGCATGAGGAGCAGATGGAATGTGGGGGGCATTTGTGGAGTGTGTGAGGCCTCTGCTGCAGGGCAACTGGGTCTGCTTGAGGCGGTCTGGATGTGTGCATGGGCCAGGACTGTGTTGATTGTTTATGGCCCTGTGCAATGTGGGACTTGTCAGCTGTAGAATACTGTTGTTTCTCAAAAAAGCCATGTAGTGGATCAGCTTCACCTTCCAAAGCCTGAAACAATTGGGTGCTCTTGTGCATGGGGCTAGCCCCACTCAGCTGCAATCCTGAGAGAACTAACAACAGCCTCACAGGCTGGAGGCCTACAGCAATTGTAAACCCCTGAGACTAGCAACAAGCCACGTTGGGGGCCTACTCACTTAACAGAAAAACTGAAACAGGAATGTGCAATTAGACCTTGCAGCCAATTGTGCCACGGTTCCCCATGCCCAATAAAGTGACTGAAGGGTTCACAGTAGCCACACATAGCTGAGAATTACAACCAGCCAGCAAGGGGCCAGTCTAGCCTCCCTGGGCATCTAGGTAGCAAGAGCAACCCTGCCACAACAGGAGGACACATATATCCCACACAGGGGTCACTCCTGGAACATTTGGAACTGATGCCAAGAGGGAGGCACACTGCTGGGCCTCATAAGGCATCTCTTACCTAAAACTAACTCTCCAAGATCAGTAGATGTAGCTGACCCACTTAAGACATAGATATAAGCACAGAGAAAGAAACAAAATGAGGAGGCAAAGGAATACGTTCCAAGCAAGTGAACAGGACAAAACCCCAGAAAAAGAACTAAATGAAACAGAAATAAACAATCTACCTGACAAAGAGCTCAAACAAAAAGTTGTAAGGATGCTCACTGATCTTGGGAGAAGAATGGATGAACTCAGTGAGAATGTCAACAAAGAATTGGAAAATATAAAAAAGAACCAATGCGAAATGAATAATACAATACTGGAAATGAAAAACTCATTAGAGGGACTCAATAGCAGAGTAGATGATACAGAAGAATGGATCAGAGAGCTGGACAAAAGACTAGAGGAAATCACCCTAGTTGAACAGATAAAAGAAAAAAGAATAAGGAAACATTGGCATTAAATGACACATTAGACCAGATGGAGTTAGTAGACATTTACAGAACATTCCATCCAAAACCATAGAATACACATTCTCTTCAAATGCACATGGAACATTCTCCAGGATTGGTCACATATTAGACAACAAAACAAGTCTCAATAAATTTAAGAATGTTGAAATAATACCAAGCATCGTCTCTGACCACAACAGTATGAAACTAGAAATAAACTACAGGAAGAAAATCAGAAAAGCCATAAACATGTGCAGATTAAACTTAATGCTACTGAACAATGATTGGGTCAAAGAAGAAATCAAGGGAGGGGGCCAGCCCGGTGGTGCAGCAGTTAAGTGCGCATGTTCCGCTTCTCGGTGGCCCAGGGTTCACCAGTTTGGATCCCGGGTGCGGACATGGCACCGCTTGGCAAAAGTCATGCTGTGGTAGATGTCCCACGTATAAAGTAGAGGAATATGGTCATGGATGTTAGCTTGGGGCCAGTCTTCCTCAGCAAAAGTAGGAGAATTGGCAGTAGTTAGCTCAGGGCTAATCTTCCTCAAAAAAAAAAAAAAAAGAAATCAAGGGAGAAATCAAAAAATACCTGGAGACAAATTAAAATGCAACATGCCAAAATTTATGGGTTCCAGCAAAAGTGGTTCTAAGAGTGAAGTTTATAGCAATACAGGCCTACCTCAACAAAAAAGAAAAATTTCAAATAGACAATCTAACAGTGCACCTAAAGGAACTGGAAAAAGTACAAAGCCCCAAATCAGTAGAAGGAAAGAAATAATAAAAATCAGAGCAGAAATAAATGAAATAGAGGCAAAAAAAAAAAATAGAAAAAATCAATGAAACCAAGAGCTGGTTCTTTAAAAAGATAAACAAAATTGACAAATCTTTAGCCAGACGCACCAAGAAAAAAAGAGAAGGTTCAAATAAATAAAATCAGAAATGGAAGGGGAAAAATTACAATGGACACCTCAGAACTACAAAAGATTATAAAACAATACTATGAAAAGCTATATGCCAACAAATTGGGTAATCTAGAAGAAATGGATGAATTCTTAGAATCATACAACCTTCCAAAACTGAATCAAGAAGAAGAAGAGAATTTGAATAGACCAATCACCAGTAAAGAGATCAAAATAGTAATCAAAAACCTCCCAGAAAATAAAAGTCCAGGACCAGACAGCTTCCCTGGTGAATTCTATCAAACGTTCGAAGAAGACTTAATACTTATCTTTCTCAAACTCTTCCAAAAAATGGAAGAGGAAAGGAAGCTTCCTAACTAATTCTATCAAGCCACTATTACCCTCATACCAAAACCAGACAAGGACAACACAAAAAAAGAAAATTACAGGCCAATATCACTGATGAACATCAATGCAAAAATCCTCAACAAAATATTAGCTAATTGAATACAACAATACATTAAAATGATCATACACCTTGATCAAGTGGGATTTATTCCAGGGATGCAGGGATGCTTCAACATCCACAAATCAATCAATGTGATATACCACATTAACAAAATGAAGAATAAAAATCACATGATCATCTCAATAGATGCCAAGAAAGTATTTGACAAGACACAGCATCCATTTATGATAAAAACTCTCAATAAAATGGGTATAGAAGGAAAAGTACCCCAACATATTAAAGACCATATATGACAAACCCACAGCTAACATCATTCTCAATGGAGAAAAACTGAAAGCTATCCCTCTAAGAACAAGAACCAAACAAAGATGCCCTCTTTCACCACTCTTATTTAACATAGTATTGGAAGGCCTCTCCTGAGCAATCAGCAAGAAAAAGGAATAAAAGCAATCCAAACTGGAAAGGAAGAAGTGAAACTGTCACTATTTATAGGTGACATGATTTTATATGTAGAAAACCCTAAAGACTCCATCAGAAGACTTTCAGAAATAATAAATGAATACAGTAAAGTTGTAGGATACAAAATCAACATAGAAAGATCAGTTGCCTTTCTATACACCACCAACAAATTAGCAGAATGAGGAATTAAGAATAGAATCCCATTTACAACTGCAAAAAAAAGAATAAAATATCTAGGAAGAAACTTAACCAAAGAAGTGAAAGGTCTGTATGCTGAAAACTTTAAAATGTGTTGAAAGAAATTTCAAAGGACCCAAAGAAATGGAAAGATATTCTGTGCTCTTGGATTGGAAGAATTAACATAGTTAAAATGTCCGTACTTCCTAAAGCAATCTACAGATTCAGTGCAATCTCTATCAATGTTCCAAAACCATTTTTCACAGAAATAGAACAAAAAATCCTAAAATTTATATGGAACAACAAAAGACCCCTAATAGCCAAAGGAATCCTGAGAAAAAACAACAAAGCTGGAGGATCACACTCTCTGCTTTCAAAATATACTACAAAGTTGTAGTAACCAAAACAGGATGGTACTGGCACAAAAACAGACACATAGGTCAATGGAACAGAACCGAGAGCCCAAAAATAAACCCACTCATCTATGGATAGCTAATTTTTGACAAGGTAGCCAAGAACATACAATGGAAAAAGGAAAGTCTCTTCAATAAATGGTGTTGGGAACACTGGACAGCCACATGCAAAAGTATGAAAGTAGACCATCATCTTACAACATACACAAAAATTAACTCAAAATGGATTAAAGACTTGAATGTAAGACCTGAAATAATGACCCTTCTAGAAGAAAACATAGGCAGTATGCTGTTTGACATTGGTCTTAGTAGCATATTTTCAAACATGTCTGACTGGGCAAGGGAAACAATAGAAAAACTAAACAAATGGGACGACATCAAACTAAAAAGCTTTTGCACAGCAAAGGAAACCATCACCAAAACAAAAAGACAATCTAACAATTGGGAGAAGATGTTTTTAAACCATATATCTGATAAGGGGTTGCTATCCAAAATATATAAAGAACTCATACATCTCAACAACAACAAAAATAAACAATCCAATTAAAAAATGGCAAAAGATATGAACGGACATTTCTCCAAAGAAGATATATAGATGGCCAAGAGGCACATGAAAGGATGTTCAACATCATTGACTATCAGGGAAATGCAAATCAAAACTACAACGAGATATGACTTCAGTACCATCAGAATGGCTATAATTAACAAGACAGGAAACAAGTGTTGGAAAGGATGTGGCGAGAAGGGAACCCTTGTACACTGCTGGTGGGAGTGCAAACTGGTGCAGCCACTATGGAAAACAGTATGCAGATTCTTCAAAAAATTAAGCATAGAACTACCAGACAATCCAGCTATTCCACTGCTGGGTATTTATCCAAAGAAGAGGAAAACACGAATGCATAAATACATGCACCTCTATGTTCATTGCAGCATTGTTCACAATAGCCAAGACTTGGAAGCAATCTAGGTGCCCATCAAGGGACGAATAGATAAAGAAGATGTGGTATATATACACAATGGAATACTACTAAGCCATAAGAAATGATGAAATCTGGCCATTTGTGACAACATGGATGGACCTTGAGGGTATTATGCTAAGTGAAATAAGTCAGAGGGAGAAAGTCAAATACCATATGATCTCACTCATAAGTAGAAAATAAAAACAATGACAAAGAAACAATCACATAGAGACAGAGATTGGGTTGGTGGTTACCAGAGGGGACGTGGGGAAGGAGGAGGGTGAAACGGATGATTAGACACATGTGTGGTGATGGAGTGTAATTAGTCTTTGGGTGGTGAACATGATGTAATCTACAGAGAAATCAAAATATAATGATGTACATCTGAAATTTTTATAATGTTATAAACCAATGTTACCACAAAAAGGCTACAAGAACCATAAAATTTAACTATAAACATGTTTGTAAATACATTTGAAAAATTAGATAAAAAGAATATTTTTTAGGAAAATATAAGTTACCAAAACATTCTAAGGAAAAAATTAAAAGTAAACAATAACCATTAAACAAATGGAATGCGTAATCAAAAGTCTCTCATTTTATGTCAACTATACTTCCATAAAGAAAAACGTCTCCCCCTTTAAGATACAACAGGCTCACACAATTTCAAATGCAAAATTTATCAGACTTTCAAGCAATGGATAACTTCTGTCTACATAAACTGTTTCAGAGACTTAAAAAAAAAAAAGAGGAAAAGCTATGCAACTCATTCACTGAGGCTTGTATCACCATGGTTCAAAAACCTGACTAGGGCAATTTGAGACAGAAGAATTACAGACTAACCTTACTCATGCAAAATTACTTTAAGAAATAGCGAACCAAATCCAAGAACGTGTAAAAAATATAATACAGCATGGCCAAGCTGAGTGTATCCAAGAAATGAAAAGCTGGTTCAACATTACAAAAATTAATCAGTGTAATTAACCAAATTAGCAAAATAAAGAAACAAAAACATATGTTATCGAATAGATGCACAAATAGCATCCAGCAAAAATCAACATCTATTCACGTTTAAAAATCTTTTTTTATATAGCAAATTTAGGAATACAGCAGTAGTCTCTTGACTTCTTGAAGGGTATCTATTAAAGACCTAGAGTAAACATAATAATCAACGCTGTAATTTTAGAAGCGTTCCCACTAAATCAGGACAAAGACTCCTCCTCTCACCACTTCTATTAACATTTTAATGGAGGTCCCAGACAATGCAATAAAACAAGCAAAATAAATCAGGTATAAAAATGGAAAGTATGAGATAAAACTGTTATTATTTGCAAATAACAGTCTACACAGACAAATCCAAGAGTGAGTACAGACTATTAAAACTAACAAGAAAGTTTAGCAAGGTTGCTGGAAACAAAATCAATATACTAAAATCAATAGCAAACCCATATACAAGTAATAACCGATTAGATAATTCAGTAGGGAAAAAAGATAAGATCTCATTTATAGTATTAACAAAAGCTAAAGGACCCTAAGAATAAATCCAGCAAAAGCTTTTCAAAACCTTTATGGAGTAAGCTGCAAAAAATATTGAAGGGCATAAAAGATTACAATGATCAGAGAAACAAAATATGTTCATGAATTAGAAGATTCAATATCATAAAGATATGAGTTGTACTCAAATTAATCTATAAACCTGATGCAATGCCAGTCAGTCAAAGACACAAGAAACAAACTGAAAACACAAGTCATAAACTTGGAGATGACAAATGCAAAGGTCAGAACTACAAAGATTAGTATTCAGGAGTTTTTTTTAAACTACAACAAAACAAAAAGTGGAAACATGAACAAATCATATCAATAGGGAATTCTCAGACGAGGAAACCTGAATGGACAATAGACATAAAAAAAGCCCTTTACCTCACAAGCAATCAGTAGCATGTAAATTAAATCAGTGAGGACTCATAACATGCATGCAGACTGGCAAAAATCTAGCAATAACTAATGTTGATAAGGATATAAAGAGTTAGGAATTTCATGTACTGATGGTGGGAGTCTCATCTCATGCACTCTGGAGAGCAATTTGGCAATATCTAGTAAAGTTGAGGTTATTCATGCTCTTTGACTTGAAATTCAACTTCTAGGTGCATAGTCTAAAAGACTCTCACACATACACACAAAAAATACTCACGAGAATGTTTCCTGAAGCACTGTTTGTAAAATTAAATTTTGGGAAGACTAAATGTCCATTAACAAGGGAAGATTAGTGTATTCTTCTAATAGACCACTTATATAAATTAACAGAATGAAACAGAGCCTCACAGAGCAGCACAGTTAAATCACAGAAACAATGTTAAGAGACAAAAGAACATTTGAAGAAGGATATGTATTTAATGAAAACCTATATGGATGCTATAAAAAATAAAACATACATGGGAATCCTAAATGTCAAATTCAAGATACTGGTTACATCTGAGAGCTGTATTTGAGAGGGAGGGAAATGGGACTGGGGGTACACAAGAAATTTTAATTTCGTCTGTAATGTTTTAATTCCTGAAAATAAATCTAAAGAAAATATGGTAACACGTTAGATTTGAGCTGAATAAAAGAGTGATGGGTATGTGAGTATTCATGACGCGAAGTCCATGTACATTTGACATATTTCATCATTAATAATAAAATAGAGGAAAATAAAAGCTATTTCATCCAATGTTCCTGAACATTTCTCTCCACTTTAGGAACCAGCCTGACATTAAAAATCTGGGATAAACTCATCGTGAATTAAGTTTTGTATTGAGGTACCAGTTAAAAGTTGCCATTTAGCATCTATATGTTGACTTCATATGCTGCTAAAGAGCTCCAAATATTAACCCCAAAGATACTAAATTCCACAAAATATCAAATGATTTAAATGACCAGATAAGTTGGTTTAAATATATATTAATGCAGCTTAATGCCACCCCTCCAAAACCTTTCAGCAGTTAGAAGAGATACCAAAGAAGCCTAAAAAATCATGAGCTGAGCAGAAATTTAAAAATTACTTATGAATTGCTGCTAGGTTAGAGATACCTTTTAATGCCATTTGGCTTTAGAAGTCAAATATCTTACACAATAATCACCTAAAACTTCACATATATAAGACAATAGAGAGAGCGGGAGAGAGGGAAGGGGCAGAAGGGAGGGAGGGAAAAACCAAGCTCCGGGTGCCCAAGACCCAGGAATTCTCTACTCAAATAGCTGGGAACCATTTCCAAGATTAGTAAGGGTTTCTTCCCTAAGTCTTTAGACCTAATGGCAGGCATTATTTCAATGTACATATCCCCAGGTCCAAAGGGGTCAAGAGGTAGCTTTTTGCAGGACAAGCGGATGGAGTGTATACATTGGCTGGGATGGCAACTGTGTATACGTGAGGACACTTAGAGGTTTCCAAGTGTTCTAAATTTGAACCTGGCCCTCTAGGTCACTATGAAGGTATATTTCATAGGTAGGAGGGTATAATACATTTTATTTAAAAGTTTGTCAGTTTCATATATAGCTTTTAAATTTTTAGTCATATGGTAAGTCAACCTCCATATGTAAGTACTTATGGCCTGAGGCCTGGCAAATGTTAAGGGTGGAACTGATTTTATTTTTCATCCTTTTCTTTTCTTGCTTCTCCCAAACCTGTTTCCAGTCTAATAAAAAGATTTTTTTTAAAGATAAAAATAGCTGTCACGCCGATCTTGGAGTTGGGGCGAGAATTAACTGACTTTATGGATGTGAAAGGGCATTGTAGCCTATTGCCATTAGATAAAAGACGTCACTCTTGTTTTCCTGGTATAGTCCTCCATTTTATAGATGCTGGCCATGAAATATTCGGAATTTCTGTGCTGTGGATACCTTGGACACTGTTAATCCTGCTTTGATGCACACTGAGTAATAACGGCACTTGGCTTCAGGCTCGTCTTCAGGCTGCCCAACACTGAACTTCTAGGTAGTTCTTTCACTCTTCTGGAGAGTTCTCTAGCTACAGTCCCATGAAGTCTTACTTCTATCCTGATCTATGCCCTGTTTGATTTTCCTTAAATTTATTCACAAGCCAGATGTTAATAATAGTTATTTATCCTCAGGCTAAATCTCAACAACAGGTATTAATCAGTCTTTCTTGGAACCAGTCTATTTTATATCAACTCTTTCCAATATCCAGAAGAAGATACTCATCTCTCGTCATGTCTCGCTGCACTTTAACCTCAAAACATCCTAGCAGGCATGCTTTTAGCCATTTTACAGATGGAGAACCTAGGCCCAGGGTGGTATAGCAACTTGACTGAGGTCACACGGTAAAGCTCATGTTTGTCAAACCTGGGACTGGAGTTTAGGTTGGTCGAATTACAAACCATGTTCTTCTCCTATGCTTATGGAAACCTATAAATCTCGAAGGTACGTATTACACCGCTCTGCTCTTTTTATTTTTTGGAACTCGTGCAGCCAGTGCAGTAAGAAGAGCCAGGGAGTCCTCCCATAGGGAAGACACGCGCAGGCTTCCCACAGGCCTCTTTTAGAAAGCCAAGAGGAAACAAGTGGTGCAGCTTATCCCTGTCGTCTGCCCATGGCCTAGGAAAAAAGAGTCCTTGCAGTTGACACGTGGTCCAACCCAGTTCACCAGAGTAGGGCACTGATCAGAATTTAAGACCGAGGTTACCAAGCAAGGGGACTTGGGCCATGGAAGATATTCGAAATAGGATTGTATCATGATCCTGGCCCACTTACTGGAAAAACTTAAGAGATTTGTCCGTGGATTTGATCTGTGTCATTCGTATTTTCTAAGTGAGTGAAATTGATAAGTGACTATCTACAGTGTATCTGCCACCTTTTTACTAATATGTATTTCAAGGCATTTTAAATATATTTATGTGGCATATCATTTGGTTAATCAAATTAATGTTTGAAAGAGTTCACAGGCAACATGAAGCCTTTTTTCTTCTTCAAATCACAGAATCACAATTGGCTAAACATCAAACTTAAATCCTGAAAGATTCAAAGAAAGTAAGCACTGAGGAACTCACGAAACACAAACGGCGTCTTACTTATGGGAAAAATACATTTCTCATTCTTAACTACATTCTCATTCTTAACTATTTTTGATTTCTTTACTCCATAAATGTATTTACTCTAACTGTTCTTTTGTTGGCCTACCAAAAGACTTCAGTTCAAAAAGATGTCAAAGGAAATTTAATTATCAATGTAAAAAGCTACTACTTTATTTTCTCTAGTTTTGAGCCATCAAAATGGCTTCCTATATCATCTAAGATTTTATATTCTATACTTTCTTAACTACTTGTTCATGAAAAATGTTCAGTCTTATCCTTTCTTTTCCCAAAATGTACTTTCAAACTATATATGACAGATGCCAAAAGTTCATTTGTCTCTACCTAAACAGTCTAACAGTTGTTCTGCTTAATGTTATATGTTAACACATACATTATATATAGAGTAACATCTTAGTGGTGTTAAGAAAATTATGATTTTTTTAAAAAGGTCTAAATTTTAAAATATTTCAATTAATGCAATAGTTTCATTACCTTAATTTGCAAACAATGATGCTTGCTAAATGCTAAGTGTTACTAATAGTGGTCCCTTAGGACATTTAATGAGTAGATAAAAATAATTTGAAACTAGTATATTGACTGTACATAAATGGGTACTTGAATAAAAATATGCTTTAGAAATGTATTCCTTTAAAAGTTCAAATAATCAGCCTAGGAATCATACTAGTATATTAATTTGAATTGTTTTATGAGTTAATATAAATTAATGAGTTGTTGCCATATTATATTGCTATATTAACTATATTGCCCCTTTTCTAGTTATCTTAAGTAAATAGCAATTGATCTGAGAAGTAAGGACAAACATCATTCCCTCTTCTAATATCCTTTCAACTGAAATTTTAAAATATTTGCAATTGAACAAAAGAATCCGCAAAGAAAAACATGAGTTAATATAATCAATTCATCATCAAGTTTTTCTTTTCAGAAACTAGAAGGCATTGCTCTTCTGTGAGCTTCATCCATTTATATTTAAGAACCTTCATATTTAGAGTTAAATGTTTCCTCTTCTTCTCCCATTTCTTCTAGGAGCAGAGCAGATTGATCTCTGAGTTTATTTTTGTTTCCATCTTCCAGTACTTGAAGGTTTTTAAATTGTGAAATAAGGGCTAGAAGATAAAATCAGGCAGATTTTTTAAAATTATAGAAGTAATAGACTATGTTCCATTAGTACTAGAGGGGTAAGGAGAATGAAAGAAAACGTTAACTAGTTTTGGTATCAAAGTAATATTCTACCTAAAGGAGGTGAAGAAACAATAAAAGGAAAATGTGGATGGGAAACCAAACAAAAAATGAAGAGGGAATGACATATATTCCAATAAGATTACGGCAATAGCTTCCTAACTAGTCACCAGTGTCTAGTATGTGCCTTCTTAAGTCCAACATATATCCACATAACCAAATTCATCTTCATAAAATAAGATTTCCATCTTGTTATAACCTCGTATAAAAGCCTTTGGGAGCAAACTGCTGATTAAAAGATCAAGTCCAGACTCTTCAGTTGCCTACAGTCTGGTACATTCCTATATATCCAAACATTTCTTACACTATCTCCCCAGTCTTCCAACCCAGTCAATGTGGTTCATTCCAAAAACTGTTCCTATTTAATTGTGCTACTTTTACTTACACAGACTGCTGGTTTCCCATCCAGTTTTGCAAATCTACCTATCCTTTCAGGCACTGCCCAAGATAATAATTCATACAGCCCAACATAACACGGTCTCGCTTCCCAGAGCCCTAATGTACTAGTATTCTGTTCCAAAGATTCTTGCATGTAATTTTATGCTCTGCTGAATTATTCTCCAATTGTTATGTTTCATGAATTCACTCCTTCAGAAAATATTAACAGCGCTCCTATCATGTGCAAGGTAACATCTATGAGGCTATAAAATTGACTCTTAGTTGGGGGGACAGTCACCCCAAATTTGGAAATGTGCGGGGATAGTTTTGGTGGTTATAGGGACTGAGAGATGCTACTGGCATTTAGTATATAGGGGCCAGAGATAATAATTATCATGCAATGGTGTGAGGGGGTCCCATAATATGAAGAGTTCTCCCTCCCAAAAGTTGAGTGTGGAAAAGCCCAAGATGAATCAAATATAGCTCATGACCTCAATGAGCTTATTAGTTCAAAG
Source organism: Equus quagga (assembly GCF_021613505.1). Lineage (NCBI taxonomy): Eukaryota > Metazoa > Chordata > Mammalia > Perissodactyla > Equidae > Equus > Equus quagga. Next base: position 23,917,098 of record NC_060276.1, on the reverse strand, counting down.
GGAAGATGGCATGTGTGCCATGAATAAAAATGTTATATCTCAGCGTGTAAACTATTTGGCGTCAGGACCGTGTTGGTTATTTTCCATCAGTCCTTCATGGTATCTAACACTAATCTGGATACATGGTAGGTAGGTAAAGACTTACTGACTTGAAACATATTAAAAGAAAAAACCTAAAACACACGTATATTATCTCATATCTACAGATAATCATGTCATCTTCACTGCATTTTGAAATCAAAGAAGAAGACAAAGCTGTGACAATAGAGCCTGCTCAGCCTCTTGAGGGCCAGCTGTGGAGTTTTGGAAGTGGAAAAAGCAGCCTCTGGTAATAAGTAGTAGGAGACAGGGAGCAAGAAAGGGATGATAAAGCATTGGAAGCCGCAATTCCTTCTCTTGAACCATGGGCTTGCTACAAAGCGTTTTACCTTATACAGATTGGTGCTGAATAACTGCAGATTTGCTTTCTTTTTTCATATCCTCTTCCTGACTATCACAATCATAAACTGCATACATTGCAGAAGAAAAATTTACTCAGCTCATCTACACAATATTCTTCCTTTGTTTATAACCAAATTTTATTCATCTGTACCTCTTGTTGGGCTGCAACAGTTAAATAAAATGACAAATAGTTTTCATTATACATGTCAGCAATGAAAAAACCCATACGTGCATATCTAAGAACACTACTTTGGATGAATATTATGCCTTTCTTCTGAAAGGAACACAGTTTTTTGCATCTGCCCTTACAATAGCATTATGAGACAGACTCGTCATCCCATTTTATAGCTGTAGAAACCATGGCCCCCAGAGATAAAATAACTTGCTAGAAGTCACATAGTTTGTGTCAAGGCCTGGACTAGAAGCCACAGCTCTTGACTCCCTAGATAATATATTACTCAAGAGACTCAGGAGACTTTATTTATCCGCCTTTATTGCTTCACAGATAAGAAGAGCCCTCTAGGAAAAGCAACAAATCTACATACCATCCGAGATGCTAGACTTCTGCAATCTGTTTGGTTTTGCAGCATTTTCTATGTTACACTGCTCTTAGTTAACTGTACCAGAGGAGGCGGGACAACAAAAATTGTCATTTGCAAAAGTCGGCATCAATCCACACTGATTAACAAATTCTAACTAAGTTGAGCTTGCTCTAAAAGAACAAGCTTGAGACTGCCTCATGCCTGTAACTCCCGTGAAAAATAATGAAAATTCTGATCTAACAGCAATGGTAAGGGTACAGTAGACTCACAAATTAACACAAGCCCAACAGGGCTGTAGAATTTACTTTAATAAAAAATAAAGATCCGGTTATATGCAATGGAAAGTTTTGGAATAAAAAGCACAAAAGTAGATAGGTCCAATTAGGATTAATTATTATATTTAATTATTATTATATAATAATTATTATTATATTATTATACCAATTATTATACCATAATATCTTACTATTAATATTCCTGATAAATCCTTAAAAATTAGATATACAAATGTTAACTTCAGAGATACCTACTGGAATTAACAGAAATTCTAAGTTAGTTGATTTGTGGGGAAAAAGCAATTGTATGGAAAACTGGATGCTGGACTTCTAGTATATTTTTGGGTAAAACCCCTTATACTTCTCAGGCCATCCTAAGGAACCAATCAGATATAACATTTAAGACTTACTACTTCAGATTACAGACTCCTTAAGGGCAGGGAGATGTCCTTACAGGCTCATCATTAGGAGTAATGAGATAATGTATGTAAAGGGATTCACTCAATGTCTGACGTATGGTGAGTGACCAACAAGTGAATTCTTCTGTATTAATATTTTTATTCACTATATTGCCAAACACAGTGTTTAGATATAGCAGGTAGCTAGTGCTTATATATACTGCTATTTAGCATCTCATTTTCAGATAAATAGAATGCTCTCTAATTTTTTTATAGTAAAATAAATGAAATTTACTAGAAATGGTATACTACATCTGGGAGTATCAAAAAGTGAATATGGATAGCAGCATAAAGGCCAGTGTTGGGCTTCAACACCTATGACATAAAACATTTCTCTATATTTCTTTGTAGAGTTGATAATAGCACCAAGAATTCATTAAGACTTAGATGCTTTTTATACTTTGCTATAACCACCAGTGAAAAGCAACTCCCAAGCTCATTAAGCTGGTAAATATAGTAGATTCTTGGAATTTATGGATTTAACATTTGCAATTTTGACTATTCACGAAGTGACTCCATGGGTCCATGACCTGTAGCAACTTGTAATGTTGCTGACACATGAATTTGGCTCTTTGGTGTCAAGAGGCTGGTATACTAAAGTTGGTACAGCTAGTGAGTGAGCTGGCTAACTGCCCAGCATTCAAAATTCTATGCCCTTCTATGCCTGTTGTGGTATATGCAGCAACTCTACTGAAGTGATAAAAGTTAACTATTTCTATGTGGAAAATGGCCCTGAAAAGAAAAACAACTGCTAGTGCTAATACTAGCAGTGAAAAGAAAGTGCTAGTTGTTAGCCAGAAAATGGCTTTGTAAATGACTTTAGTCTTGTATTTATAGAATCATTAATGGTCTGAAAAGGGTCTGTTAAATTTTTCAGTTATACTTTACTGCATTTTATGAGGGAAATTACATGCTAGAGTGATATTTGAGGATGTGGAGAGTCCAGAAGATCTCAGGGCCTATCCCCTGTGAATGGAGAAGGTATGCTGTCCTCCCACTATGGTGCCCTGTTAGGAACAATAGCATGTCACTCTCAATGGATAAGTTTATAAAAAAAAGATTGCAGGGACTATTTTATGTATTATCTCTCAGGCTACTCTGGAGACTGAGGGCCAGTAATCGGGTTACAAGGACAATCCAATCATTATTAAAATTCCACAGAAACAATTAAAATGCATGCTCTCTCTAACAAAAGCTGCAGGTCCTTATTAATTGACATTTCACAAACAGAGATGCCTTTAATCTTTGCTAAATAAATGTAAATGTATTCTTTAAGTCTTAGCAACATTATGTAGCAGTTGGCACTTAGTCAAAATTTTCAGTTTCTACCTGATTTATCTTTGAATGTAATTTATGCTTAGTATTGCTTTTGTTACATTCATTTTAAGGATGCATTTGCTGAAAGCTCAACCACTATATCTTTAAAAAGAAGGATTTTTCACCCTAAATAAAGCATCATGATTTTGCAACAGGCCTGTGTTGATTTTAAACATCTGAGAATTAAAAGCACATTTAAGTTTGAAATGCTTGTGAGTTAAAGTGTCAAAATGTACAAAGAATTGTCAAAGGGAAATGTAAAATGTAAAAGGGAAGTTGTAAAAGGGAGACAAAGATTACACAGGGTTCACCTATAACACAGGGTGTTGGGGAGAGGTTTGGATACAATATGTTTCTTTTCAGATGTATTGCAATACCCACCAAAACTTGGAGTTTCTATGAGAATATTCCAATGGCCAACTGGGATGTTAAGCTTAATGAACATGGGTGGTTTCCAGTGACAGAGAAGCAAAAGGGTAGGAAAACATTTGGGCAACCTATGGTATAAAATGATCTTAATTTCTTCTACCAGAACAATGTTGTGAAACATGGTCATTTACTTTTCTTTTCAGTGGCACCATCAGGCTTCCACTCTGTGCAGAACGACTTAATTTGAATCCAAAAATGACTGCTTCACTTGTGGCTCATTCTGTCATCCTGACTTTCCCCAAGGAGTTTAAGTATTATGACCCCTGTCAACACCCTCCTGATGAGGTAAGCATAATCAGGGGTGCAAGGGCAGGGAGTAGTCAAAGGAAGAGCTTAAACATCATTCTGTACCAGTTCACTGAGCACCAGATAATAATAGCCACCATTTATTGAGTATATACCTTTTGTCAGGCTTCACATACATTAGTTAAATTTTAAAATTTAGCTTATCAGTAGGTATTTTTTACTAGCCATATTTTACAGATCGAGATATTTCAATTCAGTGAGGTTTGTTCACTCATCCATTTATTTATTCTATAAATAATAAGGGAACACCTACTATGTTGAGTAAAATGCCCAATTTACAATATCTAATCTCTTGAGCTCCAGCGTCTGGTCTTTGCTTGAAACAACACTTTCTCCCTCAAGAGAACAGATATCCAGATATTGATTCTCACTGGTGCCCCCTCTCTTCCTGTAGCAACCCCTATCCAGAGAAACAGGCACAGAAACTACTGGACCTGCCACTGGGCAGTAAGAAGTAAAACATAACAACCTTACTTGTGCTGTAAGACTGTTATGAGTGGGACGGGCAGTGACGTTTCCAACTCTGAGGGATATGATACTGTAAAACCAGAGTATTTAACCTAGACTATACTTCTTAATGTACATCATTGCACCTTCCCATAAACCCCGCTGATATTCTTAAAGGCCATCCTGGGCCCTTGTTTGTTTTGTTTTATTTTCTGAATCTATTTTACAGTATAGGAGGTATTATCTGTCAAAAAGTTTTACACACTATTGTGCCAAAACGATCCTTTCTGTAATTTCAACCAATGTTTCTAGTTTCATCTGTTTGTGCCCAACTAAGTAAATCCCTTCTCTCCTTGGTGTATTTGTTCATCAGATACTTATAGACAGTTCTTGTGTTTCTCATTAGTCATGACTGAGCCAAGCTGTATAAAATTAATCCTTTTAATCTTTCCTCATAAACTAGTCTCTCTAGGCTCTTGGAATGTTCTCAGTACTGCCCACTACCATTTTCCCAGTCTTTTGTTATAAAGTGCTCTGTGTTCCACATGTCATGCCAAGAGAAGCAAGTGGGAAAGAACGTCATCTGTTTCGTGTTGGCATGTGGAATGCCACGTTCACAGGTGTGCTTCTGCAAGGGCTATTATTCCAAGGCAGCAAGACAGAGTCAGGAAAACAACAGAGCCTTGTGGTCCCATTTTTCACATTTGCCCAGCCACACTTCCCTCACATTTCGTCTGTCTCATACTGCCCATTCTTGTAGATTACTGCCGCAAGTGGCTCCTAATAACTGTATGTGTTAGAGTATACTTTACTAGGTGTAAAATATCTTTGCTTGGCTAGCTAGAGATGCTTCCATGCCCTTTGACAGTTTAGCCATCCTTTATTTTTCTACGTTATTCAGGATGACTCTGGAGTCAGACAGTTCAATCCTCCCATCTGCCACTTTGAGCTCTGTGAGTTTAGGCAGGTTACTTAGCCTCTCTGTGTCTCAAGTCCATCATCTGTAAAATGGAGTTAATAATAATGCCAAGTCTCATTGGTGTATTGTAAAGATTAAATGAGTAAATATATTAAAGTACTCAGAGCAGTGCCTGAGTCATAGTAAATTCTACATATATACATTTGCTTTATAAAATCACCTTATTGTTTATAACAGCTATTATAGGCAGATGGAATACTCTACTATTTAAACTGAGACCTTTACTATAATTTTCTCAGAGGGCCACATCCAACTATATGCAATAGATATGGGTACAGGGAAAGTCACACCTGTTTTGAATTATGCATGTCCACACTAGGCAATTTTCAAGTTATAATTTTAAGTCAGCCTATAAAGTTGTCATTTTTCAATTTATTTTTCGTCTCACAAAACCATTGTAATTGACCTAGACCTCTACACCAAAAGGGAGTGCTGAAAAAGGGAAAGTGAATATGAACTTACTAGTACATCAGCAAATGGTGACTGCTAAGATCATCAGTGGCAAATGGCTTACAGACCTCAGTTTAAAGAACTCTGGATTAATATTCCAGGATACTAAGCTAAAAAAAAGTTGATGCTCAACATGTATTTAAATAAATAGACTTTTGTCACTGGGAGGGACCTATTCCTACCTGTTACAGAGAGGGACAATATATAGAATTCAAGTGACTTTCTTGAAGTCATACCTAACAACCAAGTCAGGAAGGAGTAGAACGAAGGTCTCTTTCCCAGTGAGCCAATTTATTTTACCTATATCCCTAATTCAAGCTGTGTGCCTATGAATACTTTCCAATAACACTCATTATCTCCCTCTTGACTATACACACCTTTAACTGGATATATAGCCAAGCTCTCATCAGTTTTATATTTGGCATGCATAGATATCAGATGAGTTTTTTTTTTTCTTCTAGAAGTTTTGTTTTTTATTCTTTACTCTTCCTGATGATTTGTGTTCTCAGGCCAGTGTTTTAACCCCAAACCATAATCAAAATGCTGAGAATTTCAAGAAGACAGAGGCGGAGACACTCTTGCAAGTAGATCTTGTGATGTCCCTCGAATGGTACCACTCAGGGAGCCAAATGCTTCCCTCATCTACATGGCTGGTCTCAAAAGCACAAGTCAATTGTGTTCATCCAACATTAGAAACCATCAGTATATACTCTAATTTTTCTGCTAGTATTGATATAGATAGACCTTAAATTAAGCTGCCAACGAATTAAAAAACAGGCATAGTTAAACCTGAAACTGATAGATAAAACTGTGTGTACAAAGGTTCTTAGCGAAGCTGAAGATAAGTAGATGCTATTATTTAACGAACTACTCAGACAATAGAATCAGATGTATAAAAGTATAGTGATTCTAGACGAAATTGCAGTTTAAATCACAAATTAAAAAATGAGTCATTACTTTTACCCTAAATTTCATTTTACATGTTACACAAGACCATCTGTTTAAGAGGGCATTTATGAAAATGTTGAGCATTTTCTTATTAACCTTGATCAGATTGAATGTATTTCTTGGCAATTCTCATTTCATTGGTATAAAATGTACTATCAGCGATTTAAAATAATTGTAACTAAATTCCTCAAGATGCACTGCATAAAGACATACCAGATTGTCACAGCACTATCAAAGTTTAATTGATCTAATTTAGATCTCATCTTATCAAACTGTGCATTATAATTCTGTCTTTCTTTGACCAAATGATTGCAATCTTGTCACTTGTATTTATACATGTCATTAACATATCAAAAACCCTTCTGAAATCAAAGGGTTGTGGCTTTTGAAAAATTTCCTTCTCCTTCACTGATCAACTACTAAATTATTTAGTGGTGTGTTCTGCATGCAGGAGTGGATTTACCTTGAAGCTTAAGCCTCAGGGCACCTTACTCGCATAGGCCCCTTCTAAATATTCACTTTCATGCCTAATTTTGCATTTGTGATCTTGTATTTTTTTTCAAAGAGGGGCCCTCAAATTATATAAACCTCAGGACCCCCAAAAACCCGGATCTTCACCTGCTTGCACGTCTTCCAGAAAGAGACGTGTTTCTGAAGGAAAAGCTATAGAAACTTAGAACAACAAAAATCAAATAATTGAAAGTCTATGGAAGTTAGGACCATAAAATGCCATGATGTGAAATTTATTTCTCTGTCTTGTGGTCAGGCCCTCCCTAACACTCAGATTGCAGTTCCCAGAAACTGGGAAATTGAAAAAGTCCATCCATTGCAAAAACCCCTTTAAATTCTTAATATGGGCAACTCTCAACAGTTACAATACTTTAAAACATCACTAGATGTATGTTATGACATCAACTGTCCTCCTAATTAGTATAGTATATTCTGATTAGTAAGATTCCATTTGGATCCAGTGTTCCACTGCACAGTAACTGTCCTACTTGGATTCACTGATAACATCTATTTTGTCATATATAACATCCTTTCCTCTGACATTAAAAATCTGAGCCAAAGGAAAAAAATTGATACTATTCATCATTTGGAGCTTTGCAATAAAATTTAGGCTCATGACCCCAGTAAACGGGTTTTCACCAGATATCCTTATTTGTTTTCAGAAAGTAATCTTCTGAAGTTGGGAGAATCTGACCTACAATTCATTCTCTTTTCTATTAAAGGCTACTTTACTTGGATATTACTTTAATGCTAATTGGAGAGTCGTTGAAAAAATAAAAATTACCAATAATACAACACCCTTACCCAATCTTCATAGTCAGCTATAGTTCAGAGATTCTCTTGGAAATTGTAGACCCTGCTGGGGAAGATTCTCTTTCAGAATCACCCTTCTTCCTTCCCCTTTGGGTTATTTTCCCTATGGCTGTCATTGCACTATTTAGTACTACTGCAGTGTTATTATGTAGCATGTTAATAAGATTATTTCCATAGAGTAGAAGAAATTTGGGTGAGTTAAAGAATAAAGTCATCACTGGGACTAGTTCAATGAATGGAAAGAGTCCTGCACTAGGATTCGGAAGATTGGACTTCTAGTAACACTTTCTCCACAAAATAGCTATGGAACTGTGAGCTCATTTTAAGATCCATGGAACCACTAGGCTTCCACAGAACTGATAAGGAGCAGAGAAGGCAAGCCCTAATGTTCTCACATTCATCTATTTTACTCATTGAACTTTCATATAAAATATATTTAAGGAAAGGATTCTTAAACAAAACAAAAAAGAAACCAAAAAAGTCCCAAGTTTAATTAAAAACTAGAGATGACTTCAATGATCCTTTCCAACTCTAACATGCTAGGTTACATGCGTCCTAAGAAAAATAGAGCATTGTATCTTCTCTCTGCCTTGTAAGGAAGAAAGGTGAGCCTACTCACTTTGGAAATATGCACTCTGCTTATGGGTGTTTTGCTTTGTTTTGTTTTGTTTATCATTTTAGGCTAGTACCTTAGCCACAAACCATAAAAAGTGGTGGGAATTTCAAGTAAATCCTTTGGCATCCCTCAAATGGTACCACTCAATGGTACCACTCAGGAGATTAGACATTCTTTTAGTTTAGCGATGTTGAGAACAGCTGAAGGAAGCATGGATGAATAGTAAAGAGGATGAAAGGGAGAAAGAGTAAAAAGAAGAAAAAATTTAAGAGGATATAACCACATGGGTAAATGTGGCAAAGATTACATAAATATAGCAGTTCAAGTAGAATGTGTGTGATTTAATGACTTTTAAAAATTATATTATTCATTGTGCTTTTCACAGGATAATAAAACCACTCATATCTGGACATGTCCCATACTTCAATTAATGGGCACTTTCTATTTAACAGACTTCAGTACTCTTAGAGAAAAAAACTATTTGAAAGCTGAGGTTGTTCATTAATTTCTCTTCATCACAGAATTAGATATGGTCTAGGTTTAAAATCAGCAATATAAGTTGAAGTGAATGCCAGTAAGGAGCTGAGTTACTTCTACATTTTTGAATAAGGCTTGGGCAGAACAGTAAAGTAGGTAATGTTGGTCTTTGTAGATCTGCTTTTCTTTCTAAGTCCACTTTCCCTATTTCTATATCCCTCCCCTTGTTTATCTTAGTGGGTAACACCAGTAATTTTATACTATCTTCTGACTTAACAGCAGAATGGATAATAATATGATCTTCAAATTTGCTCCTCTCACTCCTGAGTCAAGCTAAAACTTAACCTTGCCTTTAGGATTCTGCTCTCAAATAAGAAACTTGAAAATGACTTGGATAAACTAATCAGACAAAATATGTCAATACAGGTAATTGCACTTAGCATGGGACTCCTAGAGCAATAATGACTTAACTCTAAAGAGGAATTTCAGGCACCACAGTGTAGTGGGTGGGAGCCATTTGGGGAGAAGAGAAAAGAAAAATATGTGGATACCTAAGGAGAGGGCATCGATATGAAACCACTCCTCTTTTATAGTATATACCAAGTTGGCCTGTTAAAAGAAATATGATTGACCAATTAGAAGAGGATATCATTAAGTAACAAAGTTCAAGACCCTGACTAGATGCTGACATTTAAAAAACATCTGAGCAGGAGGGGCCGTTGCCTAAGAGGCCTTGCATGCTCCGAGATAAAAATATACGAGCACAGCAATAACATGATAATATCAAAACAGAGGCCGAGGGAGGGCTCCTTGAGAAATCACTAAGAATTCTTGGCATTCGCTAATTACATTGTCCAGAACACCTGTGTATGTTTAACAGATGTAAGCTACGTATATATTGAAACGCTGGTTATAATAAACTCAGAGTGGCCATCAGCCTTCTCCGCATCTATCCTGATGTGTACATTGAATTGCGACACCGACAAATATCTGGAAGGATGATAGGTGTCAAAAGTCAGATACCAGCCTAGAGTTTAACAACGGGTTGGTCAGCACATTATACAAATTAGGGTATTACAGGCAAGAAAATCACATCTGGGTAGAAAGTTTAGGAACAAGTTAATTTGACCTTAATCTTTAGAGATGAGTAGGTACCTATAAAATTACAGAAATTTAAAAACTATAAAATCATCATATCATATGGAATCTTCTTTAATAAACCCAAATTAAAATAGAAATATATCTCTTTAGCCTAAGTATTCATCACTAACCACAACAGAGATTATATAAATTCCAGGTTGTGGTGTATTATCAGCCTAGAAAAATTCCTATCTTTCTATCAAACCCAAGGCCTTATACAAAAATATTCTTCCAAATTAAATGGCAACCATTTGGGGGAATGGAGAGCTGACATACTACCAAATCTTGTAACTTGATGAATAATTTCAAATTTGTCAGAAGATGTGACAATTACTTTTTTTATTATCTTAACAGTGTTAGTATTCCATTAGTGATTCATTTCTTCATGGTTAGTTCTTTGATTTATTTCTGAAATATACCTAAAACTAATGATATTTTATGTGATTTGTAAGCTATGAAGCAGTCTCTGATTTTGCTGCCAGTTGAAAGTGAACTAGATTCTGGATTAAAATATATTCCATTCCTTTGCATATATCCATGGGGCAAGTTGGAAGCATGTTCGTTTGGTTGTTTGTTTTTCCTTTTTCCTTTACTCCTGAATGCTTTACTACTTGTGGCTATAGGTGATCAGTATTAAATGCCAGGGAAATTATGAAATCTATATTCAGGATTCAGAAAAGCCATATTCCTTAATCATTATGCCAGTTAGGCATAACCCTTGTCAATGGAAATTCTGACCATCATTGTGACCCTAATGCAAATACAAAATAGTTGCTTCTCAACAGTCAAGATAGTGAACTAGTCACCAGTCAGCTCCAGATCATTTTCTATCATCAAATTCTTCATTTATTGTGAGAGTGGAAAGCACATCAATGACTCATTTAGCTTAAGCCAAAAACAGTTTCACTAATTAATTTCAATTCAATTTCAATTAAAAGACTCCCCCATACGCATTAGTATACCATTTTTCATTTACAAACACTAGAAACATTTTTTTCTCTTGAAGAAGCAGAGCAATCAGTTCCTACATTGGCACTCCTGATTTGGAGGGAGTTTGGAAAAATCAAAATATTGGAAGAATAGTACTAAAAACAGAAAAAAAGCAAATTTAAATTTTGCCAATCCATTTCTGGTGATATAAACTAAACTGAGAGGAGGTCTACTAAGTAACGAAATCTGTTCACTTTTTACAGATGTATTGAAGGATGAAGGAAATAAGTACAAAAACACTGGACTTTTAGAAGATGTTATTTTTATCCGTATGCATGTATTTTAAAAAGAGTCAAGGTTGCTCATGCACTCACACCAACTAAAAATCTTTCTTTGACCTTAGTCAAAAACCCTATGGTCTGTTTGAATCCAGTAGTAACCTTACACATGACATATCTTAAATGACTCTCCAAAGAACTGAAGTGTGTGAGCCTTCAGAACCATTCCTAATGAAGAAGAAAATGTCCTAGATATCTACACTATATCTCTGTCATTTGTTGTTAGTGTCTGGTGGATCCTAGTGACTCTGCGTACAGCAGAGCGGAACCCTTCCCAGTCTTTTTGCACCATCCTCTCACCTTCCAGTGCAATATCAATGCTCTGCTGCTACTCACAGGGTTTTCATGGCCAATTTTTTCAGAAATGGGCAGCCGGGTCCTTCTTCCTAGTTGATCTTAGTGCGGAAGCTTCACTGAAACCTCACCACCGTGGGTGACCCTGCTGGTGTTTGAAATATGAGTGGCATAGCTTTCAGCATCACAGCAACACGCAGCCGTCACAGTATGACAATCAACAGACGGGTGGTGTGGTTCCCTGAACCTGGGCGTGACAGTGAGAATGCCGAATCTTAACCACTAGACCACCAGGGGTGGCTACATATCTCTGTCATATAGCCGTAAATTCCTATTTGCCCTTTGCTACTTGCTTTCTTCTATATAATCCCTTATCTGTTGGTTAAAGCCCAGCGCTAATGAGAGGGAGGTGGGGGTTCGATCTTCAAATGGGCCAGTTATCTTTTCTCTGTTCAGTGGATACAGAAGAAAGCCTAACCCCAACCAGCTGCTATAGAAATGTGTGCCACAGGTTACAAAGGAACTGGCAAGGCCATCTGCGTTTCTAAACTCAAAGTCCTGCTGCCTTCGGGTCAGTGGGGTGATCTTCATTTCACTTCTAAATCCTTCCACGCACCCAAATGAACTTCCCTAAAAGCCAGGCAACTGAGAAGGTTAAAACAATGGAAACCACAGCACAGTATTTGCTCATCTGCGTGTGCGTGTGTGTGTGTGTGTGTGTGTGTGTGTGTGTGTGTGTTGGGGCAAGAGATAAGAGGAATATATTTAAATAAGTAAATGTGGCTTATTACTACCCAAGCACCATTTAATAGAAATACCTGAAGAGAGGGCATGCACATCTGTGGGGAACAATTCAGTCCGAACGTTCCAAAAAGCAGTGCTATTTTTCAATCCTCCCCCGATTTTCCTGTTCAGTAGCTGATTATGATATTTATATAACTCTACTTCTAGAGATCACAAACTGACTTCTATAAAATGGGATTCTAAATGCTATTTTAGAGTAAGAACCTTGTTGCTTTTGAACCAATTGTTAGAATTATTTAAATTGGCATATCTGAATTATTAAATATTTTAATCATCCACAATGTTTTGAGTATACCAAACACAAAATGGATACTTAAGGTTTACATAGTAAAAAAAATATTGTTTCCCACTTTTAGCTCAGAGTTGACAAAATATAGGCATCCATTATGAGTAATACATATTAGTTAGAATTTACTACTAAGCTGTAAGAGTTCACTATAAATCATTTTTAGAGACTCCAGCTGTTTCTATTATGCTACCTTTAAAAGTAAACCATCAAGAAAATTTCTCAGGGAAATATAATGCTGCCAAATATCTGGCCAGGTTAAATGGGAAAACATTAATTCTTAATTTAAATAATATAACACTTATAAGCATACTTCAGAAATCAGTGGTAATTAAAACTGAAGGGCTTTACTGTGTACACTGTGAGTGAGTGGGATCACAAAAAAAGGCTCCTAGAAAGAATGTTTTCTACTCATTTTGCCTAAACCACTAATCGCTACTAAACTATACTATATATCCTCCCTCAAATATATATCTTCTCTCAAATACCTAGCCTGGTATGTGGTCAAGTACAGTCAGTTTCATTACTTCAAAGGTGACTTTCTAAATCCAACTCTAATTCAAAAACTCCCTTTTATGTTTTTGTTATACTTAATGAGGACCTTAAACTCCTCCTTTTAATTTTTAGGTTAATTGTAACCCAGGGGACACTAGTTACCTTTTGACATTCCCTCAAATTACTTGTTAACTGGAAGACATATACTCAAACTGAAGTCAAGAGGGTCAGGAGGAAAAGCAGTAGCTTTGGGACAAGGAGGGTAGGAGAGGTTTCTAGGAAAGCCACTTAGCAAAACCATTTAGCTAGAGGGCATTGTGCCAATTTCAAAGGCAAAGAAAGTTTCTGACAATTTCTGCATTCTTTCTCAAAAACAAAATATAAAATCTTTTTTGCAATCAAGATTTCCTTTTTTTTGAGTAGACCTAGCTCCTCAGTAAAACAATGCAGGTAATTCCAAAAATAGGATAAATTGACACCTGCAATGTCCCTCCTTTGCCTTTAGGAGTCCATTTAAATCATATTCAGTTATTTTGTTTTCTAACAATGGAGGTTTCCAAGCCATTTTATTTTATTTTATTTATTTTTTTGCAGGGAAAGATTTGCCCTGAGCTAACACCTGTTGCTAATCTTCCTCTTTTTTTCTTCCTCCCCAACGCCCCAGTGCGTGGTTGTATATCCTAGTTGTGAGTTGTTCTAGTTCTTCTACGTGAGCTTCCGTCACTGCATGGCAACTGACAGACAGGTGATGTGGTTCCACCACCACAAGCGGAACCCGGGCTCCCAAAGTGGTGAGTGCCAAACTTTAATCATTAGGCCATCAGAGCTGGCTCTCCAAGCCATTTTAAAAGTAATTCATATATCCTTCATTGCAGCTACATCAACTAACACAATTTTAACAGATAACACAATGATGCAAGTGGCAGTATTATTCTACCACCACAGTGATAGATTGGTGGTTGCTTAGGGCTGGAGGGGAGGGGCTGCTTATAAGAAAATGAAAATGTCTTAAAATTGACTATTGTGATGGTTGCATATATCTGTGAATTTGCTAAAAAAATTGAACAAGTGGTTCATCTAAATGGGCAAATTATATGTTATGTTAATTATATCATAAAGCTATTATAAGAAATGTAAGCAGGAAGAACACGTAGTAGTCAAGAGTGCAGCATGGTGATCTAGATTCTAAATTCCAGTTCTCAGATTTTTTAGCAACTTGAGTAATGGTGCTAAGCTTCAATTTTCACATATGTAAAACAGAAGAAATAATATAGTGCCTATGCACATACAGTTGTTGTCAACATTAAGCATGATCATGAGTGGAAAAGTGCTAAGCCTAATGCGTGGAATCCAATAAGTGCCCAATGTTGGCTATTATCCTCCTCCTTTAAAAGAAATAACAGTTTTATTGAGATCTAATTCCCATATTACAAAATTCACCCTTTTAAAGGTGGTTCTTAGTATAACCACATAATTGTGCAAACATCACCACCATCTAAATCCAGGCTATTCCCATAACCCAAAAAAGAAACCTCATACTCGTTAGCAGTCACTCTCCAATCCCCTCTCCCCTCAGTGGCAACCACTAATCTACTTTCTATCTCTATGGATTCACATATTCTGGACATCTCATATAAATGGAATCATACAATATGTGGCCCTTTGTATTTGGCTTTTTCACTTAGTGTAGTATTTTCAAGGTTCATTCATGTTAAAGCATGTATCAGCACTTCACAACTTTTTAGGGCTGAATAATATTCTCTTGTAAGGATATTTCATATTTTGTTCATTCATCACATGATGGACATTTTGTGGATTTCTGCTTTTTGGCTATCATGAATAATGCTGCTATGAACACTAAAGTTAAATGGACATAACATTTTCATTGTTTTTCATCAGGAAGGGAAATTAAAGCTCCTGTGTATCTTCCTACCCACCATTCCATATCATTATGGAAGGCCTTGATGCCCAAGATAGATAGATAGATAGATAGATAGATAGATAGATAGATAGATAGGATAAAATGGCAACATTTTAAATGTTCAACACTGGTAGAATATAAAAATAAATGAAACCATCTTTTTAAGTTATGAAAAAGGAAAATATCTACTTATATTTTATTTATTTAATTTATAGAGGTATAATAGACATAACATTATATTAGTTTCAGGTGTACAATGTAACGATTTGAAATTTGTATATATTGCAAAATGATCATCACAATGTCTACTTAATATCCATCACTATATATAGTTACAAATTTTTTTTGTGATGAGAACTTTTAAGATTTACTTTCTTAGCAACTTTCAAATATGCAATACAGTATTATTAACTCTAGTCACCATGCTGTCCATTACATCCCCATGACTTATTTATTTTATAACTATAAATTTGTTCCTTTTGACCCCATTCACTCATTTTCCCCACCCCTCCACCCTCTGCCACTTGCATCCATCAATTTGTTCTATCTATGATCTTGGGTTTTTTGTGTGTTTTTTTTAGATTCCACATATAAGTGAGATCATTGAGTATTTGTCTTTCTCTACCTGCCTTATTTCACTTAGCATAAAGCCCTCAAAGTCCATTCATGTTGTTACAAACAGCAAGATTTCCTTCCTTTTTATGGCTGAATAATATTCCATTTTATATATACACCACATTTTCCTTATCCATTCATCTTTTGGTGGACACTTAGGTTGTTTCCATGTCTTGGCTATTGCAAATAATGCTGCAGTGAACACGGAGGTGCATATATCTTTTCAAATTAGTACTTTCATTTCCTTTGGATAAATACATAGAAGTGGGATTGCTAGATCATATCGCAGTTTTATTTTTAATTTTTTGAGGAACCTCCATACTGTTTCCCGTAATGGCTGTACCAATCTACATTCCCACCAACAGTGTACAAGTATACCCATTTCTCCACACCCTTGTTAATGATTGTCATCGCTTGCCTTTTTGATAATAGCCATCTTAACAAAAGTGAGATGATATTCTCACCCTGGTTTTGATTTGCATTTCCCTGATGAATACAGACATTGCACACCTTTTCACATACATATTGGCCATTTGTATGTTTTAATTTGGAAAAACGTCTATTCAGATCCTTTGCCAATTTTTTAAATCAGGTTTTTTTTTTTAGTATTGCATTGTATGAGTTCTTTATATTTTTTGGATATTAAGCCCTTACTAGATATATGATTTGCAAATATTTTCCCCCATTTGATAGGTTGCCTTTTAGTTCTGTCAATTGTTACCTTTGCTGTACAGAGCTTCTTAGTTTTGATGTAGTCTCACATTTTTATTTTTTTCTTTTATTGCTTGCGCTTTTGGTATTATAACCAGAAGCATTATACATTTAAAAAAATCATTGCCAAGACCAATATCAAAAGCTTTATCCCATGTTTCTTCAAGAAGTTTTATGGCTTCAGGTCTTGCGTTTAAGTCCTTAATCTATTTCAAGTTAATTTGTGTGTAAGCTTTAAGATAATGGTCCAATTTAAGTCTTTTGCATGTGGATATCCAGTTTTCCCAACACTATTTATTAAAAAGAGTATCCTTTCCCCAGTCTGTATTTTTATTTTTGGCACCATTGTCAAAGATTAGTTGACCATATATGTGTGGGTTTTCATTCATTTTTCTTTTTGTTCCTCTAACTGGCTAATTTCAAATGACCTCTCTTTGAGTTCAGTGATCCTTCCTTCTGCACGATCAAGTCTGCTGTTGAAGCTGTCGAATTTTTCTGTTCTGTGATTGCATTCTTCAGCTCCTGGATTTTTGTTTGGCTATTTTTTATAGATTTTATTTCTTTCTTAAACTTGTCATTTTCTTAATGCATAGTTTTCCTGACTTTTTTCTAGTTGCCAATCCATGTTCTTTTGCATCTCACTGAGCTTCTATAGAAGGGTTTTATGAATTCTTTGTCAAGGAATTCATAGATCTCCATTCCTTTGGGGCTGGTTACTGAAGACTTATTAGTTTCCTTTGGTGGTGTCATGTTCGCCTGATTCTTCATCATCTGTGCAACCTTGCATTGGTATTTGTGCTTTTGAAGGAGCTAGAATCTCTTCAAGTCTTTAAAGAGTGGTTTTGGCTGGTAAAATGTTTCTCCTGTCGGGTCCCTAATCTGATGGTGTTGGTTCCAGGATTGCAGTCAAACCATCTGGACCTAAGTCATGTGGCTGCTGTTGGGTCCACAGTGGAGTATGTGGTTGGCAGCCTTGTTACCAGGGTCTCAGGTGGGAGTGGATTTGGTCTGGTCCTCGGGTGGAGGGGACTGCCTCCAGGACCCTGGTCAGTAGGTCTGGCAATGTGACAAGGGTTCTCCTCAGTGTCTTCAGATGGCAGGTCTGTTACCAGGTGTGCAGATAGTTGGGGCTTCCTCCGAGTCCCTGGGCAGGTTCCCAACAGATCAGAGAGCAAGTCCCTGGGCAGGCAGGATTAGCCCCAAACCACAGCTAAGAGAGTCTGGAAACAAGTAACAGGGCTACTTCAGGGTCCACATTTTGGATCAAGGATTACCAGCCTGCCTAGAGGGGCACAAACTGGCATTCTTCCTCCCAGGTTTCTGGGTGGGCAAGACTGCCCACAGAGTGTGGTTGAGTAGGGGGGAGTTGCGTCACAGAGCTGTTTAAGGATCTGTGGTTGGACCGATGTCAGGAGGCCTGCCTCAGGGGGCACAGACAGGCACATCTCCCTTGGGGTTCCTAGGTAGACAGGACCATTACTTGGCCATGGCTGCAGGGGGCTAGAGCCAGGTTACAGGGCTGCTTCAAGGTCCACAGTCGGACCAAGGTCAGTGAGCCTACCTCCAGAGGCACAGACCGGCATGTTTCCCAGCATGTTCTTGTGTGGGCAAGAGTGCTCCTGGCCCATAGCTGAGATGGGCTTGAGCTGAATTACAGGGCCATTTCAGGATCTGCAGTTGGACCAATATCACAAGGCCTGCTTCAGAGGCATGTATGAGCATGTGTCTCACTTGGTCCCTGGGCAGGCAGGAGTATTGCCAACCCATGGTTGAGAGGTGCTAGGACCGAGTTACAGGGCCATTTCAGGACCTGCAGTAGGACCAGGGTTGGAAGGCCTGTCTCAGGGACACAGTCAAGTATGTTTCTTGCCCAGTTCCTGGGCAGGCAAGACTGGCAGCTAAAAGGAGCTGGGACCAGGTCACAGCCGCTTCATGGTCCACAGCTAGGATTGAGTTCAGCAATTCTGTTATCCAGGGCATGGGTGCGCGAGACTCCTGCCGGGGTCTTTGGTAGATGGTTCTTGTGGCAGGACCAAAGCCAAACAAGGCTATAGTGGAGCCTACAGAGCTGTTTCTGGGGACCACGGTTAGGCAATCTGCCACCTGGGCAGGAGACTGACTTCTCAAAATGGGCCTCGTCAGTCTTGGATTCCACCGGGATTTGACAATCTCCTAATCTCCTACCTAGAGCTCAAAGCTCTCATGAAGGCACTATTGCCCATGGATGGCTGTCAAGTTATTGTTGCTGAGGGCGCATATGAGTGTGATACCTTCTATTCCACCATCTTGCTGATATCTGCTCCTTTTTTAATTAGGTTATTTATTTTTATATTATTGACTTGTAAGAGTTTTTTACATATTCTGGATACAAGTCCCTTATCAGATATGTGGTTTGAAAATGTTTCCTCCCATTCTATGGGGTGCCATTTCCCTTTCTTGATGGAATCTTCCTCTTCTCCCCCCTCTGCCTTCCTTCTCCTTTGTATTATTATTATTACCATTAACTATAGGAAGTAAAAAAGTGCTCATTAGAAATACTGGTGCAATCACATCCCCATTCATGTTTCCTTGTAATTTCTAAATGATTCTGATGATGTGAGCAACACAGACAGATTACTCCAGAACTCGACAGCTGGAGAAGTACAGAATCTTAAATGTGACAGCAGAAACAATATCAAATTTCAGCCAGAAAGCAGGGTCTCAGGGGACATTTAATGTGCTGTTGAAAATAACCAGTGAAGCTAGCAAACCATGCTTAGGGAGACAGACCAAAATCACAGAAAATCTGGAAATCTCAAATGGACAGGGTCAAACAGGAACAATACCAAATGGCTCTTCAAATGGTTGTTTTTTGCATTTCTTTACTTTTTATCATTCCATAAATTAAAAGAAATGCAGAAACGAGAACACATAATTAAAGTTGAATGCTGTCCTTTTCAATTAGTGAAGTAATTGGATGCAGTGGTGAAATTTACTGCATTAGGCTTTCACTGAAGCTACTTTCTACTGGAGAGAGCCCAACGCAAGTCACCAAAACCCTGCTGCCCTCCTGTAGGAGCAAGCTCAACTCCTATCATAGTGCTGTACCAAATATCCAAAAATATCTAATCAAAGGAAGCAACCAGATTTCTCACTCCCTTAAGAAGATATAATAATGATAATGTGAAAGGGACATTTAGTTCATTTTGCACATGAAGACCAATATTGTGAAAATATAAAAAACTGCAATCCAAATAAAATCAAATGGATAATACAACTCCCACTCCCATACTCGCCAGCACCAAGTGCTTTCAGGAGCACAATACAAACGCTTCAGGCTTTGCCAACAGAAAAGAGAAGCAGAGAAATAGTTGTTCCCCCAAACACATTTTCCAAAAGTGGCACAAAGGTAATTTAAAAAATTTTAGGATAGTATGTTGACATGATAGTTGTTAAGACTATTACAAAAAACAGTAGAAGGTGATTGTGAAAATTTTAGGGAAGAAAAATAAGAGCTAATATTAATTGAAATTTTACTATACTCTAATTTACAATGTTCTAATTTAATTGAGATTAAATAAAGTTGAAGATGACTCTAAAATCAAATATCTAATAATCTATGCCTGACAAAGTTCTCTTTGGGGAAGCTGTCCGTGTTCTTTGTGTTTGGTAGATGTGGGAGCCAACATGGAAAAATATCCATATTCTTTGACTAGTCTTTCTGCATGGGTTCAAATTCCATCTCTGCAGTTTACTGGAAGCACATCCTTGAGAAATTTATTGAACCTTATTCTAAAAAAATGGGAATTTCGGTGAGGATTAAATGAGTTAATACACCTAAGGCAGCAGTTTTCTCATTTGCAAAATGAGGTGATTGGCTTAGATCAGTGGTTTCCAAACTATTTTCAGGTTTTCAAAGTCTTTCCAGGCTGCCTCTATGGAAGGAGGAAGGAATGGATTCACGTTGGTAGTGGCTGCAGGGTGGGGTGTGGCTGACCAGCGCTGCCACTTCAGCCACCCTCTCCCATTCAACCAGAGTAGCTCTTCTTTTACCTGCTGTATAGATTTGGGTTCTAGAAAAGATTACTTTTTGGAAAAATATTAAGCATTAAATGACATTTTCTTTGTGCCAAGCAGTGTTTTAAGTGCTTTTTATGTATTAGCTGATTTAATTTTCACATGATCTCCATTTCTCAGATGAGAGAATCGAGACACAGAGAGGTTAGATAAATTTGCTCATGTTCTCGCAGCTAGGAAACAAAAGGTGCGGAATTTGAACCCAGGCAGTCTGGCTCCACCATCCATATGCTTAACCACTATGCTATGCTGTCTCAAAAACAAAAAGGTTTTGTTGCTTAAAAGATACAACGTACAATTTTTATATGAGTTCTAAGGACTTCTTTAACTTCAAAAATTCCATCGTTCTACAAGAAGGTAATTAAACTGACATCAGAATTTAGTCACAGTGTAGGCAGAAGGGTCAAGATAAAATCAACTAACCCTCCTATACTACCTCTAGCTGCAATCCTATATGGCAAAAAAAGAACTCTTCAGAAGAATGAGCATTAGACACTCAAACTTTTAAATTATTTAAAAGAAACAGCCATTTATCTGCTTATACGTTTGCATTGGTTCTTCACTAGCGGAAGATATACAGGAAGCTTCTGGTTGAGACAGCTGTTTCAGAGGTTGGGGCCTTAGGATGAAGATGTCCTTGTTAGCAGTGTCTCATGTTTAATATCCTAAATCCAGAGTATATCCATTACCTAAAATCAATCGTGTTTTCTGTGTCCTGATTTGTAACTACTCATCTGGCTCCAAACCCCTAGCTCCACCTTCTGAGTTAGGGCTGCTGACATCCCTGCCCTGGACCCCATGTTAGAGGACCCTGATTTGGCTCCCACCTAGACACTCCCCTGCTCACAGAATGAGAATTTTGTACAGCCAGGGAGCCTTGCCCACATTGAGACTGCTCTTCCCCTCCATCCAGACCATGTTGTGCCCCACAATTCCCTGCCCAAATGATCTACACACAGCTGGGGATGGCAAAGAAAGGGATGGCCTGAATTTCCATTTGTATTTTTGTTCTAGTAGTGGGATGAGCCTGCTTGCTAGCTTATGGAATGCCATATTCTTGTCTTGTGTTCCCAAGCCTTAATTTTGGCTCCCTAGTCCATTTCTAACTTTCTACAGTGCATTTTTAACTTTCTGCCATCAATGATTCCAGAAGTTTAAGAAAGATTAATTCATATTCACAATTTTAAATCTATTCTAGTGTCATATCTGTGGGGAAGCTTTTCCTGACCTCTTCAAGATGTGTTAGGCATCCCTTCTCAATGTGCTGTTAGCACAGTATGATAATTTGTATCACTTGTATTATTTCTGAATTTTGCTTATATTTTCCCTACTAGATTAAGCTCATTAAAGATAGGAATGATGTCTTCCTTCCCATACCTAGTATATAGTAAACACTCAATAAAGTTTGCTTAACTGTACTCAAGTTTCTTTTGTACCATTTCTCTGCTTTTCACAAGTACACTGACCTTCCCCTCCTCTAGAATCTAATTCAGAGTTTCTCAGTCTCAGCCCTATCGACATTTAGGGCTGGATAATTCTTTGTTGGGAGATGGGGTACCCTATGTATTGTAAGATGTTTTGCCGCATCCCTGGCCTCTGTCTACTAGATACTAGTAGCATCTCCCCTCAAGTTGTACCAAGCGAAAATGTCTCCAGGAATATCCAAAAGTCCCCTGGGGGGCAAAATTACTTCCAGTTCAGAACTATTGTTCTAATTGTTGTCCTACCTTCTTTGTATTGGCCACTCCTGCCCCTCCTAACCTTTCAACTTAAATGTCACTTACTTAAGGAAGCCTTCCCTGCCCACCAGACTGGGTTTAAAGACCCTGATATTTTTTTTATAGCATTTGGTAATTATCCTTCAGCATACTTATCACAATTTTAATTTTATAGCTATTTCTGGTCTGTCTCAACTTTAAATTACATAAGGCCAGAGACTGGGTCTGTCTATTTCACTGCTAAATACCTAGTGTTATGCGTAATATCTGGCATACAGTAGGTGCTCAATAAATATTTCTTAAATGAATGAATGCTAGTTAATTGCCCTATCCTCTCTGTTCATATTTCTGTCATAACATGCATCAAATTTCTTAGTAAGTTTCTGTTTACATCATGACCCTTTTTCAAGGTGGGGGAAGGAGGTCACATCTTATCAGTTTCCTCAATATGTACCACAATACTTGACACACGATAGATACGTATTTCTCAATATACACATATGCAATGTGCTGTCTATGCCTTTATTGAATTTACTAAGGAAGTAAAATTACTTATTGGGTTTTTAACTAGTAATAAACTAAAAGTGAATTTTGGCTTAATAGTCAGTTAACAAAAAAAATATGATTAAGTTGACATTCCTGCTCCAAAGCAAATATTATCTCTCATTTGAAAGATACATTTAAGTCTGTAGCAACATATCACAACATCAAAAAGCTCCAGCAGTGCAATCAGTTAAAAAAATATGTCTACAAATGGCCAACTAATTTGGCTGATTTTTTCCCAATGACTGAATCTTTCAACATTAAGTAGAGAAAGATTAAAACCAGTAACATAAAAGATAGAGAGAGGAAACAGTACAAGTAAGTTTCTGCCATAAGTCAGGTGGAAGTATTTTTGTTTCTTTATTCAATGCTGGCTTTTCATGTCCTAAAGTGAGTCCAATTTTAAGGCTTCAATTTGACAGGGAAGATATCAGAGAACAGAAAGTAGACATGTGGAGGAGGGGAGGGTAACATTTTTCTGTGCACAGGCTGTCTTGGCATGACCCTTACAAAGAAAATCTAAAGGAAAAACGTGTAGACAGAAGTTAAGTGGCAAATGAAATTATTGTGTTTAAGGCAAGCATAATATGCATGCCATGCTGGACAGATACAAAACGTACCACCATAAAAGCACGTTTGGTGTGATCTGCAAGTACTTGTAAGGCTTTGGGAAAATATAGTCATTTTCATTTCTAACATTTGTCACTTTTTAAATTGTAAAAATTTTGTTTCTGAAAAGAAAAAAGAACTCAATCGGACATCATGCAATCCATATAAGCAAATTATATATTAATAATCACAATCCTAGCTGCCATTTATTGACTGCTCACGAAAGACTACTCATACCATATGCATAAATTATAAGGGTCACTCAAATTCTATAAGGTAATTATTATTATCTCAATTTTATGAAGAGAAAACAAAAGCTCACAGAATTTGGAAAACTTGCATCAGGTTTTGCAGTTAGTAAGTGGCAGGACTGGAATTTGAATTCAGATTTGCCTTTTATTTATTTTTTTAATGGAAGGGAAACTTGAGAACGCTTTTAGCATAGCCAGTCAATGCCATGCAGACCCTTCTTCCCCAGCGCCTTTTGTACTTTATGGCTTTGACTATTAGATCTTCCCCTGACTCCAGACTCTATCCTTAGGCTATGACTTCCCCAAAGGCAGATGCCACCTTCTTCATTTCTATATTCCCAGTAACTACCACTGTGACTGGTGCATAGTAGGTATTCAACACATGCTTTTTGAATGAAAGAATGATATTTTGTCAATATAAATTCAATAAAGCCATTTGAAGACACTTCTACCCACATTTTGCCCATTCAGTTGCGTGACAGGCCACGTTACAAAAAGGAACCACTGACTAGGAACATGGAAGTCCTTATTTAACAAGAACTGGGGCTGCCTGACAAAGGGCTTCATTGTAGACTTGAATAGTTATATATTTAAAACAGTTAATCAACACAGGGTTGCCTCATCATATTTCATCTGAAAAAAATGTTGAAGAAAGTATGCAATTAATTTAGAGCCCTGTTCTTTGTTTTGAAAATTAGGGCTCTTATTAGGAATCCAAATCATTGGCCTCCTCCTATCTACCCCATCATGCTTAGAAACCAAGGCTCACTTCTTATGAATGGCTTTTATAATTACTTTCTTTCATGACCCACACATAGTACCACAAATTCTCTTTATAATCACAGTGCAATGTGTTTCCTAGTTTTGTCGCATCTAGCATTTGTACTTGTTACAGAATGAAGCAAAAAACCAATTATCCGTGCCACAACTCATCTAAACTGGGCAAGATTTACCACAGATTATTCTTGTGCCCTTCATTAATTTAAATTTTAAGCTTCTATACTGGCCATCAAAACCAATGGAAATAGAAGCTGTCCTTAAGCAAGGAATTCTGGAACATTTGGACATAATAATGATTTCATTAAGTGACAGCTTTTGAAGAGTTAAAAAAAAGTGTCTCAATGTGAATGATGATAGAGAATGTCATAAGATATATATCTTGCTTCGCTAAAGAGATAAGAAATGAATTTAAGCTGAACTGAAACAACATATCTGTTCCAGAAACAGACTGCAATCAGACATATTTTTTTAAATAGATTTTTTTTTTAAAAAAAGAAAGAGCCGTTGCACAGAGGGTTATTAAAGACTGCCAAAAAATCCAGGGAGCTCTTCCTCACCTCTGAGACTGTCATTAAACCCCTCGGGGCCACTGTCAGAAGCAGAAGTTTGTGCCGCATGTACCACACTGCTGACCTAGAATGAGGCTTCTTAGGATCTTAAGGAGGAGAACTAAGGCAAATTCTGTAAGCAGAACTATGACATCCAAAAACCAGCACAGCAGAATTCATACATCCAAATGAGCCTTGGCTCCTTCATTGATTCTGTCACCTTGCGATGCTATAAACATACAATGTTACTCAAAATATTTTTAGAATTCCTCATTGATGATTATCTTTAGTGTTTGCTTATGAGCTGCTTTAAAAAGCAGCTTTACTACTCTAGAGTTTTTGATCAAAGGTCATGCTACACATTTTGAACACCTATATTCAACTTGGTTCCAAATAGCATTTGGTTCATTCCCCAAAATCAAATCCATCTTCCAAGAAAGCAAATTTCGCCAGTGAGAACATTTCATGATAATTCTCAAGGTCTTAAAACAACAGCCAGAAAGAAACTCAAAGAAAATATTTAGCAAGGATAACATTGGAATCAGTGTATAGCCCGAGATGATTATTCTCAAGGGAATCACACTCATTTGTGTGCATATATTCTTGCAAGGTAATATATTATATTGCACACACACACCTACATACCCATTTGTATTCCCATGGAAAATGTCATGAAAAATACATAAAGAAAACTTGTACCTTCTAGGGCATATGAATGGAGAGTTCGGGGCACGGGGTAGGAGAGGTTTTACTTTATATGCCCTGTTTGTAATGATATATCTATATCTATATCTATCTATTTACACACACACACACATATTTTACTGTGAGCTTGTATTGCTTTCACAACAGGGGAGGGAAAAAGAAAGAAAATAAAGGAAGAAAAAATGAAAGAAGGAAGGAAGGAAAAAAAGAAAAAAAATTAAAAACTAAAATAAAAATAAAGGAGAGATGGAGGGAGGGAGGAAGGGAAGAGAAAAGAAAAGTAGTCCTAACAGCTAATGCCCTACTGTCGGATCTTTTGTGTTTTTAATTGCATTTTGTCCTTTAAACCATGTTATGTGTCTTTTTGTCTCCATGTTAAAATCGTGTGCTGTAAAGACTTGCAGTATATGAGAAAGAACTAACAGAGTTAAATTAGCAAATAATGTAAGCACTTTGGCAGCTGTTATACTGAGTGAAGTGAGAATGCCCTGGCAAAGGAAAAAAGATCTGAAATCTGTTCAATGTTATCAAGTTTTCATTGATCAATCTGTGACTAATTAAAAAATAAACAACCAAAAAATACTCTTATCTTTTCTAAAAGCAAACTTCAGGATGAGAATTAAGAAATATCCGATCTCCATGAGGACGCGGCTGTGTAAAGTGGAGTATTGACAGCACCAGGAGTTGGAGAGTTTCCTCCAGGGGGGACTTCATGGCCTCATTAAAAAAATAAGTCACATAAAAGTGTGATTTCAATTTGGACTATATTTTCCATTGTACTTTCCAGTCTATTTGAAAGCAACAAAATGAACACTTAAAAAAGTATCCATCCAAAAAGTACCATAAACACAAGATAAAGACAAATGAAAAAGTGGGGAATCTTGGCAACATTTATGACAGACAAGGGGCTAATTTCCTTAATGTTTGAGAGTTCTTACAAATCAATAATAAAAAGACCAATAACCCAACAGAAATGTGAACAAAGCACACAGAAAGTTCACAGGAAAAAAACACATATGACAAAATATAAGATGTTCAATTTCATTCACAATTAAAAACTGAAAAGAGAATTTTTTTTATTTATCCTATTGATAAAGATTAACAAGTTTGATGATATCCAGTGTTAATTTGGAGAAAAAAGCCCTCTCAGGCACTGTCAATGGGAGTCTAACTTGGTCCAACTATTGTAAAGGGCAATATAGCAATCAATATCTATCATAATTTAAAATGCACATTCCTTTTTTTCTTTTGAGGAAGATTAGCCCTGAGCTAACTGCTGCCAATCTTCCTCTTTTTGCTGAGGAAGACCGGCCCTGAGCTAACATCTGGGCCCATCTTCCTCTACTTTATATGTGGGATGCCTACCACAGCACGGCTTGCCAAGTGGTGCCATGTCTGCACCTGGGATCCGAACCAGCGAACCCCAAGCCGCCAAAGCGGAACGTGCACACTTAACCACTGCGCCACCGGGCCGGCCCCATGCACATTCCTTTTGATTAAACAATTTCAGGTCTAAGAATTTATCTTACAGATTTTTTTTTTTCACTGTCTTGTGAATAGATATGAAAGAATGTCTTTTCACAAGCACTGGAAAGAACTAAGAATTCCTTAGGAGGGAAATATTTAAGCAGATTCTGATGTATTTATGTAGATAAAGGAGTAGTAGACCGCTGTATTAAAGAATGTTAAATATATATATATACATATATATGTATAAGCTTATACAGAAAGAGTTTTAAAACATCACTGTGGAGAAACATCAAGGGATAGAACAGTGTTTGGGGGAAAACAAGACAAATTAATAGGGTTACTAGTAGGGAGTGAGTTGGAGGGTGAGTGCAGACTAGGGTGGGAGAGAGAAGGACATTAACTTTCCAATATATACTCTTCAATGTTGTCTGAATCTTTTCCTATGTGTCCATTATTTTTTAACAGCTTTATTGAGATATATTTCACATACTATACAATTCACTTTTTAATGTGTACAATTCAATGTTTTTTAGTATATTCACATAGTTGTGCAACCATCACCACAATTAATTTTAAAACATTTTCATCACCTCATAAAGAAACCATGTCCCCATCAGCAGTCATTCCCCATACTCCACTCTCTCCTTCAGCCCCTGCTAACCACCAATCTACTTTCTGCTCTGTGGATTTACCTATTCATGATACTTCATATAAATGGAATCATGCAATATGTGACCTTTTGTGACTGTGTTATTTCACTTAGCATAATGTTTTCAATGTTCATCATTACTATAGCATGAATCAGAACTTCATTCATTTTTATGGTTGAATAGTATTCCACTGGATATATACCACATTTTGTTTACCCATTGACCAGTTGATGGACATTTGAGTTGTTTCCACTTTTTAACTATTAAGGATAGTGCTTCTATGAGCATTCATGTACATGTGTATGCATTACTTTTTAATAAAAAACTAGAGGAAACCTCCATAAGATGGTAAGATGGTGAAAAAGTAGATAGGATGGGTTTTCTATGGAGAGTTATTGTACTATCAGTTATTTATAGAGTGGAAATTTTGAGTAAGTGTTCAATAGGAAATAGATTTAAACATGTCATTTTCCTTTTCTGAAAGCATATTTCTTAGGATGAGTCTGTTATGAATAAAAACTTCTGCTCTCATATATTGTATTCATGACAATGTGGAATTACACCAAAGCTTCAGAGCTAAAGTTTTACCTTCCTGATTTACATTCATGTCCCTAAAAGATAATCCCAATCTGGAGAAGCAGACCTCGATAGTACAAAATTCTCTTGCTATATAGACTTGTGATGATTAACATGTGTAAACTTGACAAGGTTGTGGTACTCACTTATCGGTCAAACACCTGTCTATATGTTTCTGTGAAAGTATTCTTTTGGATGTGATTAAGATTTAAATCAGTAGACTTTGAGTAAAGCAGATTATCTTCCATAATGTGAGTGGGCCTCATCCCATCAGTTGAAGACCTTAAAAGAAAAGACTGAGGTGCCCTGAGGAAGAAGTAACTCTGCTTCCAGACTGCCTTCAGACTCAAGCTGCAACAGTAACTCTTCCCAGGATCTCCAGCCCACCACTCTACCCTGCAGATTTTGGATTTTCCAACCCCCACAGTAGTGTGAGCCAATTCCTTAAAATAGGTCTCTCTCTCATCCTATATATACAAATATATACATGCATCATAGAAAGATAGATTAGATAGATAGATAGATAGATAGATTCTATAGGTTCTGCTTCTCTGAAGAACTCTGCCTAATATGAGACTCAGTGAGTGTTAGTGTTAGAAAGTACTTTACAGATCATCTAAATCAAATCTGGTCATTTTATAGTTGGGAAAATTGAGGACCAAAGTGCTTAAGTGGTGTGTATGGATATACAGATAGTCCTACAATCAAAGGAGAGTAAGCTAAGAACTTCTCAGTATGATAATTTATTCTGAAAGGTCTGAAAAGTACATGGGAATAAGGTCACAAAAAGTGTCCCCATACCTGTGTGATTAGGAAAGGTGAGAGGTAAAGTAAAATTATCAAATTAGCATTTAAACATATACAATGTGTTGAAAAACATTCAGTTTCCCAGTTTCCCCAAACTACTTTATAATATAATTATATGGTTCCTGGAGGCTAGTTATAATTGAATTATAGGGTGTCTTGTTCACATTCTAGGTGGTGAAAAAAAAATTGCTCAGCTCTGCTTCGCAGTTCTCTAAACACCAGCTAGAATACTCATGAGGCAGCTTATAATTCAATTATAACTCTCCTCTGGGAACCATATAATTATATATAAAAGACCTAAGCCATCATATGTTCTCCATTTATTTTTTGTTATGAAAGGATTTGTCTAAAGTCTGATATTAAATTTGAATAGGTCTGAGTCAATTTGCACCTCAAGATTTACCCAGATACTAAGATATTAAACTGTATTCACCTAGCTGAAAGACACTAGGAGTTGATCTGTTTACCCAAACAAAAACCATAATATTCTTATCTCCCTTTGAGAATACACACACACACACACACACATATATATATTCATTGCATACAGATCCACACTCATGTTTTACCTGAACTTGAAATAGTATTGTAAACTTCTGGCATAATTACTATGACTCAGATCTGACTAAAAGACTTTAGCACACTGCATCAATTAGTTAATGGTTCAAAAGAGTATATATTTTGTAGAAATAAGGCATGAGGACAATTGATATTGATCTTAATTCAGGGAAATTCTCTCTTCCTCTCTGACTCATTCATTTATTCATTTAAGATAGTCACCCAGCACTGCTCTATGCCAGGTATCATGTTTTCCCTCACTACTCACAGTTCATTTGAGAATGCATTTAAGTGTGAATGTGCATGCACAGACATACCGCCTCTAGGAGAACACAAGTCACCATCTTTTTTTAAGCATTGAATTCCAAAGTTTGCCACTTATTTAATTCCACAAGGATTTCACATACACCCCATATCCAACATCGTGCTTGGCTACAGCGTGTGGGAAACAAAGGAGCAGGAATAACACAAACCACACTCTCTAGAACTTTACAGTGTAGCTGAAGAGCTAAGGATAGCTTACAAGTAGAGGAGACCCAGAGTCTGGCAACAAGAAGCAGTAAGAGTAGTTAAACGTGCAGAAGAAGAGATGAGGCATGCAAAAAAAACAATTCTGTATGCTCTACAAGTTTGCTTATAAGATGTTCTGAGACTGCATCATGTGTCCCCCAGTAATTCAACCTTTCAGTGTCTGACCTGTGTTCTCGAGCAATGGATGAAAAATTTAGATCCCAGCCTATGAAATCAGAGTGCAGGGTTTCCAGCTTTGAGACTTACTAACCATGGAATTTGGGCAAGCTACTTAACCTCTCTATGCCCACATATGCTCATATGTGAAATTGAGAAAACAATAGAATCTCAAAGGATTGTTACAAAAATTAATAATTAACATGGGGAAAGCACTTTGAATATGCTATGGACTGAGTGTTTGTGTCCTCCCCAAACTCATATGTTGAAATCATAACCACCAAAGTGACAGTGTTAGGATGGGGGTGCCTTTGAGAGGTGATTAGGTCATGAAGGTGGCGCCCTCATGAATGGGATTAGTGTCCTTCAAAAGGAGACCCCAGAGAGCTCTCTTGCCCCTTCAGCCATGTGAGGACACAGCAAGAAGTGGGCTCTCGCCAGAACTTGAATCTACTGGCACCTTGGCACTGGACTTCCCAGCCTCCAGAACCATAAGCAATACATTTCTGTTGTTAATAAGCCACTCAGTCTATGGTACTTTGTTATAGCAGCCTTAACCAACTGAGACAGAATAGTTGCTGGCACACAGTAAGTGTTTAATAGCTCTTAGCTCTTATAATACTTTTGTTGTTGTCACTGTCATATTCATAACTGTCACCATCATTATCCTAATAGTAATGACAGGAGATAAGGGGGAAATTTACATAGGATCAAGATATAGGTAAAATTGGGACCTTTTTGACAAAGTCATATGTTTTTAAAAGGTGATGAAAATAATAGCATATAACCAAGAATAGGGTCTGACTAACTAAACCTAATACAACTTGTGAAAGATGTGGAGGCCAAAAAAGGCATTGGTAGAGGCATTTTAGGTATATCTGGGGCAAGATTAAAAATGAGTGGATATGAACACTGTAAGAGTCAGTAGTGTACCGACGATAGTTGTCAAACAAATTGTAGAATCAATAAGTATATAACACCTATTTTGCATGTCTTTTCCATCAGCGATTTATTTTTAGACTAGAAAAAAATAACAGAATCATTAAGAAGAATAAACTGAAGCCCAGGACTCATGAGGAAGTAGTGTTAAAAATGTTCATGTTTCTTGGCCCTCATGAAAGATTTCTGAGAATACTGACTTAGCTCTGAACTAGGAAGCAGTCAGTACCAGTATTCAGCATAGGCATACTCTGAATATGACTTGACAGACTAACTTCACTTTCCTTCTGAACAGGCTGACTAAAATGCTAAGACAAGGAAATAGGTAGATTTAAGTGTTTCATAGTCAACAAAGCATTTTGCCAAGTCTTTCATGATATACTACTGGATGAGTTTAAACAATATATGGGATAAATGATGGCACAATTAATAAGACAAATAAATGAATGAACAGCCATACCAAAGGTTTAATTCGGTTAATTTGTCTTTAGTGATCTCCTTTGCTTCATCATGTTTAACATTTTTATCCATGCCCTGGGTGATGAAATAGTTTTTAGATGACACAGAACTAGTCAGAATAGCTAACCTGTTGAACAATACAATCGTGACGCCCCAAATTCATGCCAGGATAGAACTATGAGCCAAATATAACATGTTAAAATTTCATAGACAGATATATAAAATCCTGAATTTGCATTACAAAATATCTCTACTACATAAGTACATCGTGGGAGATATTGGCTTTAAAATCGCATGTGTATAGAGACTAAGAGATTTTAGTTGACTGTAAGCACAATGAGTTAGCAAAATGACACAGTTAATGTGAGCATACCCTGTGTGAATGAAAACGTAGACTCTAGAAAGAAAATATGATAGTCTTGATCTGATTTGGGCTGCCCAAACTATACCTGGAATGTTGTATTCACCTATGGGCTCCTCATCTTAAAAAGACCATGGACCAAATAGAGCGTGTTGAGAAGAGAGTGACTAGGAGAGTTGAACGGCATGAAGATGTGTCATCCCTGCATGTATTTAATGGTCACTTGTCAACAAAGTTGTGGAAAGGACTCAAACAACAGGAATAGATGACTTACAGAAAAGGATTCTTCCAAGCCTAAGTCTATGTCTTAAAGAGGGCAAACTGGTAGGAAGTTAGGAGCAAAGAGTGAGAGCTGGCGGGAAGCTGGGAACTGAGGAACACAGGATTGCTGCAGGATTAAGACTATTCCATGGATAAGTTCTATCTGGGTCAGCTTTTCTCTGAAACTCAGATGGCCTGGGACTACCTTCCCCAGTTCCATCTACTACTGGCTGCTGGCCCAGAGTCCTTCCCTCCAATAAGCCTGATTCTCAGCCTAGCTACTTATGCTAATGAAGGGAAGCAGAGAATTAGTGGCAATTTTTAACATCCTTCATTATTGTTCTCTTCAAGTTACAATTTCCAAACAGTTGACTGCATAGGGAACAACTTGCAGTATTGGAAAGATCACTGAACTGAGAGAATATCAAAGTTATATAAGAGCTGCATTAGTCCACTTTCTCTGGGTCTCAATTTTGTCATCTGAGAAAGAAGGCAGTCAGATTAGTCTCTGAGGTCACTTTCAGACTGAAAATATCCTATAATTCTGTCACTATTGTGTTAATTTTTAAAGAATATTTTGTTTTTTTCCAAAGGCAATAACAAAGCATGAAAATAAGCTATCATTTGACTTAGTAAATTAAATTGAATGAATATTGCCATGCTACACATATTCGGTTCAGAGAACACTAAGAACTTTGAATTCAGTGATTCGGGCACACATAGTTTATTTCCAGTTCTAATTGCTTTAAATGTCCTCTTGTTTGGTGTTTGGTTGGTTGGTTTAAACTTAGGTCCATTTTTTAAAACATTAGTTCAATTTGGTAGAATTCCATGCAATCCTTCTTTAAAAAGCTACCTCCCAGCATAGCAAATGCCAGATCAAGGAAAAAAGGAACTTGTAGCCAAAATTCAATGCTTGGGAGAGAAGGTCAGAAGCCCTAAAAGACCACAGAAGAGGAGTGAGCCTGGGACCTCTTGCTATGAATTACCCTAAGTTGGGTTTCTTCAAATTAGAATGACTCCTTCTAGTTTTTGATTCAACTTACATATTTGAGCCTAAATATGTCATCTATTTAAAGGTAAAAATACCTGGCATAAGGAAAAAGTAAAAGGCCCAAACATATAGTATTTATAGTTCTAGGATTTAAGGCATAAATGCTTCATTTTCAGTGATTTTCAAATGTAATTTTTCTCAGAAACAGAAATGGCAGCACAAGAGAATTAATGTTCACTTCTCACCGTAACAGTACATTGGTTTGCAGTGATGCACAGCAAATGTCAACAGGCATTCTTGCCTCAACTCTCCCAGGAAAGTGTTAATTTTCCTTAGAATACAAGTCAAGGAGACTGGGGAAAAATTCAATCTCATCAAAAATCTAGTAGCTTCCCAAGCATTTTAGACCATTTATTCCCAAAATAACATTGGTGTTCAAATAGATTCCAGTTTATTATGTTGGAAGCTTCTGGGTAAGGGACATTTTCCCAGAGACTCCAGGGGAAAGAATCTTAAATGCCATTTGTTGACAGGGAGGGGGAAATATATAGTCTATCTAAGGAAAGCTTTTCCTATTGCTTCCCTCTATTTTAAAAAGCATTCATCTCTGCTCATCACTTCTCAGGTTCCAGTTGATGTATTGTATCACTTATCTGGGCTCTCAGTCACTCAAGTTCAGACATCAAAAGGAGTGCTTGTTCAAAGACTATTGGTGAGGCAGGCAAACTTCTACCATGTCTGAACTATGTGGCAGGCCATAGCTTTCTCAATACTGTGAAAGTTTGAAATGGCTTCTCTGGTGGTTGCCTTTTGTTTTTGTTTTGTTGTTGATTTCAGAAGGAGGCTGTTTGTTTTCAGATTTTAACTAAAGAAATTGACTTCAGGCTCCCATTTAACCCTTTATAATTTTCCACTTCATCCTTCCTCTTCTTCTTTGAGAGAATAAAAGTTCGTTTTGACATGTCTTCTCAGACAGGGGAAACAATACAAAGAATAAACAAATGGGACTTCATCAGACTAAAGAGCTTCTACAAGGCAAGGGAAAACAGGATAGAAACAAAAACACAACCCACCAACTGGGAAAAAATATTTGCAAATCATATATCTGACAAAGGGTTAATCTCCATAATATATAAAGAACTCACACAATTCAACAACAAAAACTCAAAGAACCCAATCAAAAAATGGGCAGGGGATATGAACATACATTTCTCCAAAGAAGATATATGGATGGCAAATAGGCACATGAAAAGATGCTCATCATCACTTATTATCATGGAAACGCAAATCAAAACTACACTAAGATGTCACCTTACACCTGTTAGAATGGCTAAAATAATCAAAACAAAAAATAACAAATGTTGGAGAGGTTGTGGAGAAAAAGGAACCCTCACACACTGCTGGTGGGACTGCAAACTGGTGCAGCCACTATGGAAAACAGTATGGAGATTTCTCAAAAAATTAGAAATACCATATGATCCAGCCATCCCACTACTGGGTATCTACCCAAAGAACTTGAAATCAGCAATTCAAAGAGACCCATGCACCCCTATGTCCATTGCAGCATTATTCACAATAGCCAAGATGTGGAAGAAACCTAAGTGCCCATCGACTGATGACTGGATCAAGAAGATACGGTAATATATATGCAATGGAATACCACTCAGCCATAAAAAAGGATAAAATCGTCCCATTCACAACAACATGGATGGATGTTGAGGGTATTAGGTTAGGTAAAATAAGCCAGATAGAGAAAGACAATCTCTGTATGACTCCACTCATATGTAGAAGTTAAACACATGGACAAAGAGAACAGATTAGTGGTTACTAGGGGAAAGAGTAGGTGGGGGTGGGCACAAAGGATGAAGTGGTGCACCTACAATATGACTGACAAATAATAATGTACAACTGAAATTTCAAAAAAAACTTTGTTTTGAAATATCCTGTAATTTTCTGTAAATTCTGGTGAAAAGTTGAGTCAGAATTGACCTGCAATGCTTTGGAAGACGTATGTTCAAAGGAAGAGTAAGAACCAATATTCTAGTACCATATACTAAACTGCATATCATTTTAGGTAAAACACTCTCTGATTTGCATTATTGAGCAAAGAAAGACAAACTAATAATAAGACACTGATTTGGAAGTAATCACAACTGCTATGTGATTCAGTGAGAATTAAGAGCTGTCCCAGGGGTAGCAAGCTAGAGTGAAAAGAAGTGGTGATGGTAGTGTGACAATGTTTAAGATTTTCACCTAGGATGAATGGTGTTATCGGGTGCCACAATGCCTCCCCTCACTGTCCCAAATTATTCCTGTTCAGTGTTCTGCTCCATGATAGATATGGAAAAGATCCAGAAAAACCTTAATTAATGGAAGAGGGAACAGACAGAAAGTATTGAGCTTCTTCAACCTGGAAAGACAAAGGCTGAGAAGAAAGGTATATGATGGAAGTCAAACAAATGAAGTTATGGATTGACTGAATCACATTTCAGAAAGGTGAAATTAGGCAGCATCCCATGAAATTGATGAATGAAATTTATGACCAATGAAATACTACTTCATATATCAGTTATACATTAATTTTTTTTCAAATATATAGAGTAAGAAGTATGAACAAGACATGGTATTTAACCTCAAGAGTCCACATTCTAGCTGGGCAAATACATAACACCTAAACACGATAAAATGTCATAAATAACTTAAAAGAGGCACGGGCTATGAGTATAAGGAAATATTAGAAATTAGTTTTCTGAGGGAAAGAGATGAGTATGAAGAGGGCTGTAGGAAGATTTAACAAAAAGAGGACATCTGATTTGGGCCTTGACCGATTACCCGAAAGTTCAGTGGTCTCAGAAGGGAAAGGCTACTCCAGAAGAGGGAAAGCATCAGCAAAGGAATAAATGAAGATAAAATAAATAACTTGTTAACGAAACAGAGAAAGGTCCAGGGAGATTGGCGTATAGCCAGTATGGGAGAAATAATGAGAATTAAGACCAAAGGTAGGTAGAGCCTCAAATGCCATGATAAGGAACTTGTATAGTATCCTGTAGGCAATAGAGAGTCAATAGCAGTTTTCAAGCAGGGGCGTGTTCTTGGTGCTAGCTCCACCTTCTGGAGAACAAGTCTACTTGTTAAGATTCAGGGGAGTGAAAATTAGAATCCAATAGGAGGACATGCTTAACTGTTTTTTCCATTATCTGAGGAGCTATAGCGTGGAAGGGAATTAGATGTTTTCTGTACAGCTCAAACCAGTGGATGGACATATTTGAGCTCAGTATGAAGAAGAGCTAACAGGGGTAGTCAGGGGTGGAATGGGCTGCTTCAGAAGTTCTCCGGATGTTCTCAGTCACCTAATGGAATGCTGTAGAAGGGATTCAAATAGTATACGATTACATATATAAGGGAGATATTGGACTGGAAAACCTTTCAGATCCCTTCCAAGTGTGTTCTACTCACTTTTCCACAAGAGAGCTTTGCAAATAGATGGTAAATAGATATATCTCCTGGTCTTTTTTCTTCACCCCAAACACTTTAACTTCCTTTGTCCATTTTGCATGATGCATCTTAAACTTACATGATATGACATCTCAATAAAGGTGGGTAAAAAAATAGTAACTATAGCATGCTTTACCTTCACCTTTCTGGTTGATCTCTTCTGGATGTCATCATGCAGTCAGCCCACGTTTTTAACCAAATCTGGCAGCAAAAACTGAGCATACTGCTTCCCAAAAAGGCAACAAGATCCCCATGTTACTAATTAGGATTTTATGTACAGGAAAACCTTAATTAACTGAAGCCTAACTAATGAAACATTTTATTTCATGTTCTATACTCAACTTTTATGAGAAAAATAAAACATGGCAACTAAGCAAGCAGACATCTTGAATTTGCTGAAAGTAAAACAAACCCATCTCCCAAGAAGTGGTTTGGTCCAATATAATCCATCACAATCTCCTACTTTTCTTGTACGATAAGAACTGATTTCAGAATGATGAACCTGAGATCCTGAAAAAATATTCCAAATACTAAAGTAAAACTCAATTACGTTCACTAAACTGTACTTGTTATGGTAGTAAAATGGACTGCAGTTTTATAAAACGTTCCAACCACAAAGATTGAAATAAAAGATAGCTGTGCTACTGAATTTTTTAAAAGACTGATTAACATCCCCTTCCCTAAGCATCTAGTTAATCAAGACTTTTCTATATTATAGAACCATGTCCTTAACTATTACATGTGAAGGGAAAGGGAGTATTTCATTGTCACTCTACACCTACCACTGATAGGGCACCTGGGTGTTCAATAAATATTTGTTGAGTGAATTAATAATACACAAGTATTAGTTATTATTATTAGCCTGCCTCAGTAGCCACATCCTCTTTTCATCTTCAAAAAGTTGCTAGCTCTGTAGTCATATAGGACTGTCAGGTCATCCAAAGGAGGTACATAGTTATCATATGGTACATATGATGTTATGTGAATTCATCATATTAGACTATAAGATATTAAAACCAAAAGGAATCTTGAAGGTCATATAGTTTAACTGTATAATTTTACAGAGGTGGAAACTAAGGTGCATAAAACGTAAGTGACTTGTTAAAGGTCATACAGCTTGTTAGTGACAGAGGAAGGAATAAAACACTGGTTTTTCTTTCTCTCGGTCCTGTGATTTTTTTTCTACAATGAACTAGCTCTGCATTTTTTATTTTTATTTTGTTTTTTTTTAAAGATTGGCACCTGAGCTAACAACTGTTGCCAATCTTCTTTTTCTCTTCTTCCTCTTCTTCTCCCCTGAGCCCCCAGTACATAGTTGTATATTCTAGTTTGTAGGTCCTTCTGGTTGTGCTATATGAGACGCCGCTTCAGCATGGCCTGATAAGTGGTGCCATATCCGGACTCGGGATCCGAACCAGCAAAACCCTGAGCCCCTGAAGTGGAACACGCAAACTTAACCACTCGGCCACAGGGCTGGCCCCTGCATTTTTCAAAGTTAAGTAGGAAACAGATATACATTTTTTTGCTGAAACAAGAAGTTGCTCAGAAATGGCATTCCATTTTGACACTAAAATTCTCAGGCACAAAGAAGACTGCTTTTCCTCTCCTTTATTGGAAAGGTATCTTGTGTGTTTATTTTATATCCTTGCTACTGTAAAATCAATCTGATGATGTTTTAAGAGACAATAAAAGCCAGAATAATATGGCATAGATTTATCTAGCAGTAGCAGCAATGCAGGAATTTTCATCTACTATTATTTGTCAGTAATTTATAAGAGTACCTGTTGGGCACCAAGACATGAAGAATTGCTTTGTGTTATCAAACCAATAACTTCTCACTTCATTTTTAAGAAATTGTAATTCTTGGTAAATGAAGTGCCCACACAGGAAGCGTCATGAAGCACGGTTTGGGAGTGTAGTACTCAAGTTTTGAGGGGCTGTAATGAACAAAAATACCTGTAGAAGTCTAGGGAAGAAATTACCAGGCAACACTGTCAAATCTTTCAGGTCTGATGGAATCTTCCATGCCTCCTCGGTTTTAGACCTCATCTGGTTTTGAATATTATAAATGTTATGTTATGCTCATAATGTTATGTAAGGTCTTTTTATGATAAAGGGGGAGGTTTTTGGTCATTTGCCTTAAAATCACATTGAGAGATTATCTCTATAAAGAAGTTTCAAAGGCTATAGTCTGAAACGACAAGCTAAAATCTAACCTGGATAACAAAAAAAAAAAGTAACTCATGGCAAACAAGCCTCAATAGGGATTCATGAACTTTAGTCTACAAAAGTATCAAATATTTCAGATCAAACCTTGTGCATCACATTGAGGCACAAAGCAGAGGGCAAGAAAATTAGTATGCTGTCAATCCTCTAAGCATTCAATAATCTATGTGGACATGGAGGGAAATATTAACAGAAAGAAACTTGATAACTTATGAAAATATTAAGAAAAGCTATAAAGACAAAAATAATCTCATTTTTTCAGTTTGTGAACTGTAGTATCTATGGTCTTGGGGAAAATGGGATACACTGATGAAGAAGAGATTAAAAGCATTCTAAAACTTAATGGATGATCAACTCAAAAATATCACATACTTACTTTGCTGTAATGGGCAATAATAAAGTGTACCTGAAAAAATAAAAATGCAATTTCAATTTCCTTGATCTTTTATGTTTATATTATCAAAAATGATGGCATAGTTTTTAAAATTTACACATCAGAAAAGCCATTTGAGGAAAAATGGGCTTTCACAACTCCTTTATGGGCACTTTTTTTCCCACTGGTATAATGGTGATTAAAACTCAAAATAGGAGTTACCGGCAATATTTTTCATTTTCGTATCTGTTGATTGTCAACATTGGTTTTTCTGAGTCATTGTAGGTATATGGGTAAGAAAACGAGCAGTCATAATTTTCAAAATAAATCACAGTATAGATAGTGGGCAGGAGAGACTAATGGATGCCAAGGTTCCTGTTCAGTTTATGACTGTAAGGTCTACCTAGTGCATTTTTACTTCATTAGTCACTGGTCAAACATTTAATAAGTTCCTTCCAAGTCAAGCAGCATCACTCACCAGACCCCATCATTGCGGAGCTGAGTTGCAACAGATTATTGCCACAACAGATTACTGAGATGCTTGACAAACTAGCTTATAATGTTTCATTCTTACCCTGTCAGGTAAAATTTAGCGGAATTAGGATTGACGTCAAAGGTATTTCTGAAAAGGTCATGATCTTATCACATCACTTAGATTAATCGCTGTAAGGATGTGCTTCAAGTTGCCTGGGAAATCTTTAAAATTCTACACAACTTCGAGAAGACATTCAGAGCTCTTTCCCCCAGCGACCTCGCTGAATTTGTTGGAAAGCTAGAGGGCATAATGTTGACAGGGCTGCTTACTCAAATAACTCATAAGACTGGAAGGCAGCTTAGTCCGTGCTTACATGACTCCATGAGCAGCCGGAGAAAAGATATCCAGCTGGATCACCATTGTATTTTTTTTCCCACCTACGTGTTTCCACAACACTATCTTTACCTTACCTGCTCCCAAGCTAGTCACTCTGAGCCTGCATCCTCAGGTTGGCCCTTCTAGCCTACTTGTTGAGACACAAACCTGATCTTATATAAGTTACTGCTTAGGGACCTGTCATATCACACCACACAACATGGTATCACATCCTACCAACTAAATTCTTCCTAACTCAGCTTCTAAATGGTTTGGATCAGCACCAGCCGGCTGATAAACGATCTCCATCACCTGGGGCTTCTACCACTCAAATCTCTTCATTTCTACCTACTCATCAATGGTATGTGTCAGCCATGCACTACCAGTCCCTTTTCAGTCTCAGGTTTGATTCCAACAGTTTCTTATCTACCAACACCCCCAAGCACAGACTCCCTACTCCAGTCAGCTCTGTAGCAATACTAATTGCACTAGGCCTATTTCTCACTCCAGGCCACTGCTCATACTATTTCCCTAGCCTTCCTTCTTCCCTTCCCCATCATCTAGCCCAACTCTACCCATCACCCATCATTAAAGGTCTCCTTCTTCAGAAGGCCTTCCCTGATTGCTTCAACAATGATAAAAGTTACCATTTATTAAGCATATATTACTTGACACTTTAAATCCATTACAGTTTTATCAGAGTTTACATACCATAAAATGCCCCCATCTAGAATGTACAATTCAATGATTTTTACTTAACTTACTGAGTTGTGCAACCATCACCACAAGCCAATTTTAGAATACTTACATCACCCTGAAGACATTCTCTGTGCTCATCTGCAGTCACTCTCTGTTCCTACTCCCAGCCCCTGGCAACCACTAGTCTATTATCTGCCTCTATAAATTTGCCTTTTAAGAACCTTACATATTAACAGAATCATATAATATGTGGTCTTTTGCATCTGGCTTCTTTCACTTAGCATAATGTTTTTGAGATTTATCTATGTTGTAGCATGCATTAGAACTTCATTCTTTTATATGGCTGAATAATATTCCATTGTATGGATATATCACATTTTATACATCCATTCACCAGTTGATAGATATTTGGATTACATCTGCTTTTTGGCTATTAGGAATAACACCATTGGGAATGTTCAAATATGTTTTTGTAGACATAGGTTTTTATTATTTTTGTGTATACACCTAGGAGTAGAATTGTTGGATCATACAGTAAATTTTTTTCGTGTGGTAAATTTATGTTTAACTTTTTTGAATATATATATATGTATAGCTATATGTGTGTGTGTGTGTGTGTGTGTGTGTGTATCACCTTACAATTCACCCATTTAAAGTGTACAATGCAATGGATTTTAGTATAGTCACAGAGTTGTGCAATCATCACCACAATTTCTGAACATTTTCACTATCCCAGCAAGAAGCCTCATACCCTTACATCCATTACTGACAATCTTCACAGGATCCCTACAAGTTAGGTATTACATTCCTAGTTGTACAGATAAAGAAACAGGCTCAGCAAAGCCACACACCTGATAAGTATCTGCATTTGAACTCAACCTGTATGACTCCAGAGCTTACAGGATTTCCACATCATCATGTTGTCACTAATCCTCATAGTCCCTCTTCTCTGAGATCATTCCAGAATGCTCATTTGATTTCCTGTTTACATCTCTCCTTTAGTACCTAATCATCAACTTCCTTATCTATGTCTTACACTTCAAAAATGATACCTTGTATCTACAACTAAACCACAAGCATATAAAGAGCAAGAAGTGTGTACTATATTTCCTTTGCCTTCTTCTCAGTCCCAAAAAGTACTGTAAAAAAGCTCAATAGTTTTTCACTTAATGAAAGTTATTCTTTACTATTAACCTAAATCTCTACTTTTATTAAGGTCTATTTTTGGTCTTTTCCTTTAGTGTCAACAGAACACCAGCAGCTGAAGCTCTATCACAGTTTAGAGTCACCTCACCCCATAATAATCTACCTCCGCTTAGAATTGCTCCAGGAACATGTATATAGTCTGTACCATGTAGCCTTTTAGATCTTTATGTTTTACCTGAACTTGGACTTGTCCTCTAGGTGTTAATGTAAATATGTTAGTTAGAGCTTGTCTTCCCAAATTGATTAAAAGCTTCTCATGAGCAAATACCATGTCTTTTTGGTTTGGATTCCCTGTGTTAACCAACATAGTGATGAATAAACACCATGTGTCCAATAAATGCTTCTTCCAGGGTTTGAATACCATCATCATGAAGGAGTCTCTCATGATGATGTGTTTTTTCTCTGGAGGAGTGGAGTCTGGCAATTTTCTGTGTGCTGAGGCTGCTGCTATTGTGCTGTGTGCCTTTGGGGAAATTACTACCTGGCCCTGGGCCCCTGTTAGCCATCTGTATCATGAGCATTGTTTGAAGGAGAAAATTTCAGCAGTGCTCCCCATTCTTGAATCATCTTTTCAATATGCTTACTAGAAGTTCTCAGTCATACATTCAGCAGTTTCAATATTCAATCGCTTTGCCCTGATATTAACGATGTGCTTACTAAAAACTCCTATCACCTTTCTACACTCATTTTTATTGACCTGGGCCAGTTTTCACCTTTTTGTGGCAAATAAGTATGTAATATCTTGTGCTCAACTTGAGATGCCTTTGCCATCCTTATCATACTTAAAAATTTCCAACATATTTTCTCATGTCTAGGACTCTTTCCTTCAAAGGATGATCTGCTCTGCTGAATTCCCTTCTTAGGACACATTCTACAGCAGCTTTCCCACTTCATAGAGTTTGTGTTTGCATTTTCCTTTTCTGCTAGTTTTTTCTTCAGAAAAAAGTAAGACAGAAATCTGACTCACGGACATTAAATGTTGTCGTATTTCAAAAGAAATGGAGCATTTTCTCATTAACTGATAGAAAAACGAGCATAAAATTTGATAATGAATAAAATAATTGGAAGGAACTGGAAATTTTCCATAATTTTCACACAGAGAAACTATTTAAATCATCTATTTTATTTTTAAACAGCACCTTATCCTATATATAGTCCTGAAAGTACCTAAACTAGCATGTTAATTTCAAAATGTTATTAGATAACATTTATACAGTTAATAATAGATCTTGTTGCCATGGAACCTTAACTGAATTTTCTAGCTCTGAGAGTTGATTTTTCAGCAATTAAGCCCTTAGCTCTAATGTTTCATTAACAGATTTTTTATATGAATGTAATTATTTGGATGATGATATTGAAAACATTTCCTAGTTTGCAAATGATACTCAAATTGGAAGAAAAGCAAATGATGAAGGAACTGTAATCAAAACCTTAAAGACACATATTATTCAGGTGACTGAATCAATATAAGGC
Source organism: Equus quagga (assembly GCF_021613505.1). Classification (NCBI taxonomy): domain Eukaryota; kingdom Metazoa; phylum Chordata; class Mammalia; order Perissodactyla; family Equidae; genus Equus; species Equus quagga. The sequence goes on along the minus strand of NC_060276.1, from coordinate 23,873,262 downwards.
AAAATATATTCTCATATTAAGGACTCTCGAGAAAAAGAAAGCACATTCACAGGTCTTCCTACTCTCTAATCTATCACCATCTCTGCTCCCACCCTTGACCAACTCCCCCACCCAACACACACTCCATAAGAATAGTAAAAAATAGAAGTGATCAGGAGAGAAGGGAAAAATCCCTTGAAATCATTGGCCACAGGCAAAGTAGAACTAGAAGATTGTTAGTGGTTTAATAATCTGCCAATGCCAAGACTATAAATCAACCAAAGTAATTCTGTTTATGTCCAAGATGCTCATTATAGTACATCTGAACTTGAACCAGCAGCATTGATCATTATCTTTCTGTTCTGGACCACCGCTTCAGAATAGTACTTACTAATTAAAATGTGATAGCTAGCCCAAGTGTTGAAACAGATGGAGAAATACAATGTTTTCATATTTGGATTATTCTCACTGAATGGAAAATCAGAAGTGCATTATCATAACTTATACCTACGAAGAAAAGGAGGATAGATCCTGGGGCATGATAACAGAGGATGCGCAGTCTTGTATTGGCAGTAACTAGAGAATTTGGAGGAAATGATCAACTCGTGTGGTTCTGGAAGCAGGAGCAGCAGCCTGGCAGGGAAATGGCAGAGGATGAAGTGTTTTACAAAGAAGCTTTAGATTTAGATTTAGAGAGTCTTTCTGTACAAACATGGGTTCTGAATTCCAAGTTGTCACATGGTTAGTGAGAAGCAGAATTGTTATGTGAACCAAATTCAGCTGTTTTAACCAAGAATCATATTTCAGATTTTTAAAAAAGAGATGAAGCAATGAAGTGTTTGCAATTAGAGAGTAATCAGTTTGAATGCTAGTTGAGCGACCTGAAACTTGTTACTAAACCTCTGCAAGTTTCAGTTTTCTAATTCACAGAATTATCATGAAGAATAAAAGAGATGACATGAAGTGTCTCACACAGTAAAATAGGTACTTGATAAATAGGTTTATTATAATTAGTATTAATTACTAGTGAGAAAATATGTGCTTTCCATTTACCCCACCTCATTACCTACTGCTTATTGATGGCAGTGTTTCCTAATTGCAGTTTCCATTTTTTTAATTTATAACGCACCGCTTGGTAGTTGCATGTGCAAGCCATATCTGTAGTGATGATGGCAAACATACAGAAACAATAATTTCATTGAAGGAAACAATCAGAAAAGAAAATATTAAAATGTTTTTGTAGTCTGGCTGGGGAGATAAAACATGAGCATCGACTTGAAATGGTTTACCATGTAACAGCAGTATTAAGATTAGCCAAAATATTTTGAATGCTTACTAAGTGTTCACAACTATGCTGGTCATAGTTTTGGCTGTTTTACATGTATTAACTCACATATTATGCGCAACTCTATAAAGTAATGACTATTATTCTTCCCATTTTACATAAGAAACTGACACCAGGAGCTTACATAAGTTCTCCAAAGTCACACAGGTAATAAGTGGCAGTGGCAGGATTCAAATCTGTTTCTAAAGCTTATGCTGTTAAGCAACTCACTATACTGCTTCTCAGATCAATCAATCATGTACAGACAAAATACCTAATGGGCTATGAATTGAAGACGAAACGATCTTAAACAGCAAAGAAAGATCGAAAAGATACAAAGACAATGAATGCCTCTAAAATAACGTGATAAAACTCAATGTTTCATTTATTAAAAGAATGGATCACGTTGAAAAGGTCAACAAAGCAGGAAGACTGTCACCATCAATTTCTGGTTTACTTGCTGAAAAGCCAGATATCTGAAGATATTCAGTAGCATCTGAATATACTATCTACTTCAATCTCCATTTATCAGAGGTCTCTCTTGAGGAAGGATTATTTTTGCAATAAAATATGTTGGTCATATTGGAACAATATATTTGAAAGCCACATTTTTATCTCAATAATTATAATGAAAATCTTTCTGTATATTACAAGTATTTCTGATAAACAATATGCGGTTTATATTGAACAATTTTTCATTTTGCCCAAATTTCATTTCTAATGGTTGCTTATATTCTGCCACAAACATTTCTCAGATAAACTTCTTTTAGTTGTGGGAACACTTTCTGGACTACTTTATTCCTCCATTGTCCTATTCATTCAAACTGGCTACAATAAAATCCCATTATGTGATTGTTCATGGGACTGAGAAAAGAAAATATCATAAGGAGGAAAATGATAAAGGGAAGATATATTGCTCCATGGAGACTTTCCTCAGAAGCTCTCTTTGTAGTAGACAGATGTGCACTCACATCTGTTTCAGGACAACATGGAGGCTGTAAAGGATCATGTGTGGCATTTCTGTTTTTGTAACCCTGTTCCCCACTCTCAAATCCTCTCTTTACATTGGGTGAATGTAAAAGAACCACTTGAGGCTGAGATGAGAAGCAGGAGTAACCACGGTTAGCGCGCCTCACTTATTTGATTCTCAGATAGATCGCTAGTTTCCCCAGCTCTACTATGTTTTCTAGTGTTCCCCAGGTAGCTTTCCCAGCTCAATGCTGCTCAAAGTTTGGTTCGTGGAAGCAGCACTAGCACCAGCACCTGGAAGCTTGTTAGAAATGCAGAATCTTAAGCCCCTTCCCCGACCCCAAACCTACTGAATGGGATCTGCATTGTAACAAGATTCCCTGGTGACTCCTGTGCACATTCAAGTTTGAGAAGCACTGCTCTAGAGATGATAAGATGCCCAGATGAAGAAAATATTTTGTTTCTCTCTGAAACAGCTGAGAGGGAACATAGGAAAAGGTCTTGACCAATAAACGATGGAAACTCAAAGGGTGAAATTAAGAAAAAAATCACAAAATACAAAACCAGACATATTTACCAAGCATTGACATAGCTTACCCATGAGCATCAATAACCCCATTTCTTTCCTCAGTTCATTGGGAGGAAATAGCAGTCTGATGGATATTCATACTAGCTCATCTGTAGAAGATTCTCAAACTTTATTATCATCAGAATCAATTATTATAAGCTTTTATTCAGTGTTTATTATATACCAGGCATCTTGTTAGATACTTTCCACACATTATTACTTTAATCCTTACATCTACCCTACGAGATCGGTACTTTTCTTCCCTGTTTTACAGATGGGGAAATGGGGACTCAGAAACTAGAGTATGTTGCCTAAGTCACCTAGCTAAAGGTGGCAAATATAAAGCCAAGTCTGTTCCACTTTGGAACCTGAGCTCAAAACCACTTACTGCCTTTCTGATCTTTTCTCTACTTGTGATTCCAGGCTGTCTTTTCCAGCACAATGTGAATGCGCCTCCATTCCATATCTACTTTAAGTAAGAAAGACATTTTCCCAATAGGCTCCAAACTTTCTATCCAAGGCTTCAGCTCTGCGTCTAAGCTGTCTAACCTCACTCCTAGAGATATTCCTGCCTCTGATCCTCTCCGACTTCCCCATCTCCCACACATATCTTGAATACTCATTTTCTCTGTCTTCTGGCTCAACTGGAGCATATTGACTTAGCAGTTGCAAGGTTTGTTTTATTCTTTGCAAAGCTCAGAATTTTAATCTATCCTTCTGGGCAATGCTTTTGTCCTGATCCACTTATCAGCCAAGCTCTTCATTCTGAACTCTGTAAGGACAGTAGCTTTATCTATCTGGTTCTCCACTATATCCCTCAAACTTAGAACAGAGCCTATCATATAATGAGCACTCAGAAATATTTGTTGACTAAACAAATAAATCCCGGTGAGAGCAATTTCTATGGAATCCATACATGTTGGACCTCTTCTCTATCTACATTCATTCCCTAGATTATCTCATCTAGTCACAGAATTTAAATATTACGCATCCACTCCTCCAATTATAACTTCAATCCTGACCTTGCCATGAACTTCACACTGTACCCCTATATCAACTGTTTACTCCTAATCACCACTTTGTTACAGTATAAGCATCTCAAATTTAACATGTTCATAATCTGTCCCTTGATTTCCCTCCCAAACCATCCCCACTCTTATAACTCCACCTCTATAAATGGCATCACTACTTACCCAGTTGCTCACACCAAAAACCTTGGTGCCCTCCCTGATTCCTCTTTCCCTCCTTTCCCACAGCCAATCAATCATCAAGTTATATCAGGTTTGCCTTCAAAATATCTTTGGAATCTAGCCACTCCTCATTACCTCTATCACTCCCACTCTCATCCACACCACCACCTGCCTGCACCTAGACTAGGGAAATAACTTCTTAACTGGCCTCACCGGTTCAATTCTTGCCTCCCTAAAATCTCTTTCTATCCAGCAATCAGAGCAATCGTTCTAAAATATAAATCAGGTCACCTAACTCCTCCGTTTAAAAGCCTCTGAGGGCTTTCCATCAAACTTAAAATAAAATGAATTCCCCACCATGGCCTAGAGGGCCCCACACAAACTGATCCCTGCCTCTCTCATATTACTAAGCTCCAACCTTACTGGCTTGCTTTCTCTTCTTCTAATACTCCAAGCTTAATACCACCTCAGGGCGTATTCACTTATTAATGGATCTGTTTAGAATACTATCCCCTCCCCCTAGGTTTTGTATGATTGGTTCCTACACTTCATTTATGTCTCTATTCAAGTGTTAGCTCCTCAGAGAGAAGGCCTCTGAACATCATAGCTAAAATAACACTTCAGCTGTACAACCATTCTTTTATCCTCATCTTATTTTATTTTTCTTTATAGCATTTATCCCTACCTAACGCATTACATGTGTATTTGTTTATTCATTTATTGTTTGTCTTCCCATTAGAATGCAAGTTCCATGAAAGCAGGAACTTGGTAGATTTTGCTTATTGTTTTATCCCTGGTATCTAGAACACTGTCTGGCACATGTTACGCATACCAAAAATATACGTTGACTGAATGAATGGTGGTGGACACCACTTTTGTCTTTGAAACCTTCCTCATTCTGCTCTCTTTTCAAGATAATTGAATATGTGTACTTTTCCTCTTTCATAAAGTCCAACATCTCTTGGAGTCTTTCCACAAAGATTCAGTTTCCCATTGAACAAATGCATCCACTTCTTTGTTTATTTACCAAGGGAAACCAATTATTATACTCCAACCCCAATGAATGCTTAATCTTCCCTTCTAGTCCCATTTTCATTCCTGACTTCCTGGGGTCTAGATTCTATTTTGTTACCCTCATCAGTCAAGTCTGCTTAACACCTCATCTATTGGTCCCACTCCTCTACCACCTCTGAGGCTGAACACGTCCTACCTGGACTTTTGTACCCTGGTTTTGACTATAGAAAAATCCCCCAGCCTGAAATCTTGACAGGACTTCCTACAATAAAGAAAAGTGTGTGTGTGTGTAATCCATGAGATTACTGAACTTTTTTGAAAGTCCCTCACAATCCTTGTATTTTAAAAGATGCAAAAAGCCATGACAACTATATGCTTCCAACTCTTTAGGACAGCCCTAATTTCAGAGAATTTTATTATTTCCAATAATGGTAATTCATTAAAGGGGATATAATCTATATATCTCTTGAGATTGTCACCATGCATACATGCACATATTAGAAAAAAAATCTTGGTCATACCATGTGTCACAATTTAAGGCTCAGAAAACAGGTCACTATGGCCATGGTCCTATTGTTCTGTTAGCCTAGATTCCAGATCCCTACAACCTTCAGAAATAGCTGCCTGGAGTAGTCTCTGCTTTGTCATCTCATCACTAATTTTCACCAGCAGGGTAGGAGTGAAGGAGGGGATTCTCAAGTCCATCAGTGAGATCGTAAGAGTTTTCCTTTCTTCCAATATGTTCCCAGCTGTTTGAATTGGGTGTGAAAAAAATATAGAGGACAGGGGGATTGCGGCTCAAACATTTGGGAGGTATTTTTTCATACCCTTCCATCTCCCTTTGTCTCACCCCTCCCTTCCCTTCCCCCACACTTATATCCTCTCTTCTCCAGACACACATGCACTAGACTCCTTCACATTATTCCCTGGCTACCAGATGCTTTGATTTGTCACACTTCAGCCAGCCAGTCAGCCAGTCAATCATCCGTCTATCTATTCAACAAATCTTTATTGAGACTACTACCTGCTGGGAACTGTGCTAGGTGCTGGGGATGGAGAGGCCGATGAAGCATGAATTCTAAGTGCCACTTGCTTAGAGCATTTCCTGAGAGCTACTTCTTTCCTTTATATCTTAAGTACTCAGACTGGCAGCTCAGCTGATATTTTGTTCTTCTGGTAGCATTAGCTGTTCAAATGATAACAATAAAGTACTTTTTCCTAAAAACATCAGTTTTTTCTCTAGAAATTCCTTGGTTTCTGCAGTCCCTCATATATAATAGTAATAACAATAACATTTTAATTGCCTACTACATCCCAGGCAATGGACTAAGTGTTTGATAAACATTTTCTCTCTTAATCCATAGCATCTGAGTCTCAGAGAGGTTAAGTCATTTGCCCAAAGTCACTAACTGGTAGCAGTGCTGAGGTCTGTCTGACTCCAAATCCCGTGCTCATTATTCTGTTTCATGATGGATTAAGTATCTTAACCCAAAGGACAGCCATTTTGAATTGCAGAGGGTTGTTTGAAGGACTTACATGTTACCACCCCCCATCATACTAGGGATACAGCAGAAGAACAATTCGAAATATATGTGAACAATTAGGGGAGAGTAGCGACCCAGCAGTAAAGAGGAAAGAGTTTTAGGAAAGTGAATGGTCAACCTTTTAATGTGCCTACTTGGGAGCAGAAGCTGAGTTCTTTACTAGACACGGTTTTTAAGGTCTTTTCTGGACTGGTCTTCTAAGCAAGTCATAAGTGTAATTTGATACCTGCAAAAGAGCATTGTCCTGACCCAGGCCAAAAGATCCAACGGGAAACCAATGAATAGTGACTGTCGAGAGTTTTGGAAATTCTGTAAAGTTCCCTAGATTCAAATACCAATCTTTTATTTTAATTTGATCAGGCTCAGGCATGAAATGCGCAGGATAAAAAAAAAAGTCACCTACTCAAATGACAACTGAAATTGTGTATCCAATGTGGTCATAAATGCCTGTACATTATTCTATCATAATAGACGTACCATAATATTTTCATGTTTCCATCTTGTTGGCATTTAGATTTTTCCAGTCTTTCATCACTAGTAATAACAATAAAATGATTGTCCTTGCATGTATTTGTCCACATCCAGATTATTTTTTCTTGATTGTTTTCGAGATACAAGATTCATGGGTTAAAGCTTAATAGTTTTTTAAGGCTCTTTGTACATATTACTACTTGCTTTTCAGAAAGATTATACTAATTTAAACTCCTCTAGAAGTGTACAAGAGTACCTGTTTCACAGCACCTTCACGAGAACTTAAGATTATTTCTAATATCTGTGAATATGATTTGCAAAAAACAAAATCTGCTTTTAATTTGTATTTGTATTTTCCAAATGTTTATTGCTCATGTACATTTCTTATTCATATCTTTGCCATTTTCATATAGGGGTATTCATCTTTTTCTTAATTATTTATGAGAGATATTTATATATTACAAACATTAGGCCTTTGTTATATACATTGCACATATTTTCCAGGTTTATGATTTGCCTTTTCATTCTGTTAATGATAGTTTTTGGGAAAAAAATATTGGTTGTTATAGATTTAAATCCATCATCCTTTTTTCTGTCATTTCTTCTCATCATAAAATCAGTTAGTCAATTCTATTTGTTTCTATTTTTAAACTTTTGAAACATTTAACTTTCAAATGTTTCAAAAATTTATTTAGGCATATAGTGTGGAGTGAGGCTCTAGCCTGAGATTTTATGGTAAACTCTCCCACCTCCCAAACAGCCAATCTTCTAAGAACTACTTATTAAATGATTCTTTTTCCCATTGTTTATGATCTTTTTTATCATAAAAATAATTTTGGGGGGCCAGCCTGGTGGCCTAGTGGTCAAGTTCAGTGTGCTCCACTTCAGCAGCCCAGGTTCAGTTCCCTGGGTGTGGACCTACACTGCTCTGTCAAAGGCCATGCTGTGCTGGTGGCCCATATACTAAAAAGTAAAGGAAGATTGGCATGTGTGTTAGCTCAGGGTGAATCTTCCTCAGCAAAAATAAAATAAAATAAAATAATTCTGTCAAGCTTATCTACTTCGTTTTATTCACCTCTCTACTCATACAACTTTACCACACTAGTAATTATAACTCTGTAATACATTTTAATACCTCTTATTGATCTCTTTAAGACATATTTTAACTATTAAAATCTGATTATTCTTCCAAAATGAACTGCAGAATCATTGTGTAAGAAGTGAAGAGAAACTTTTATTGAATTTATATGAAACTTATAAATTAATTTTGAATTTCCTATACCTGTAAACCTATAAATCAATTAAATTGGAAAAAATTATATATTTTAAATATTCAGGCATCCTATCCAAGAATATGGTGCATCTCCTCATTTATTAAAATTTTACTTTGTTTCTCTAGAAAATTTGGAATTTTGAAGAAAATATAAGCTTTATATTTTTCTTGTTAAAAATGGTCTTAGAACTTGAAGATATTTATTTTTAAGTATTGCCAATAAACTCTTTTTTCATATTTATAATTTCTAACTTGTTATTTCTGGGGCTTCAACAGAGAAGTACAGCACAACCCAAAGGTACTACGTTAATAGGCCACTAATAAACAAGAAGAGGAAACACTTACTGCCATTTAGGAAACACAGTCTCTGTTGGAAGTTGCCTGCTGTAGAATCAAAGAGTTATATTACATACCACCCATCAAAGTCAGAGAATTTAAGGCCATGTTCTCATTCAACAGTCATCATTCTCAGATGAGAGGGAAACCATTTATCAAGACACAGGAAGAAAGAAAGTAGCTATCACACAAGTCAAAGCACTGGGACAAAAACAATGATTCTGATTAAATTTTCAAAAGAAATTTTCACAGTCTGCAATTGTGTTTGGCAAGTTTAAATCCCAAATGAAATTTAAGAGATGTTATATGCCCTTGAAAAACAGGTTTATAATGAAAATGCTGACAGACCTTATGAGAGAAGATTGTAGTATCATGAGCACCTCTAATGTCACTTGTGTGTAAGTGACAATATCTATATGCATAGGCGGTATATGTAAACTAAGCTTTTTCTTCTTAAAATCACGGTCTTATTTATCATGTTCAATGTCCACTGTCTCCCTTTAAGTTACTACTAGGACATAATCTACATACCTTTTCAATTACTTAAATAATAAATCATATTTGCAATATTTTAAATAGAAAAGAATTCTCTTCTAATTCATTAATTATAACTAATGCTTATAATGTCTGAGCACAAACATATCAGCTACTTTTTTATTTTTCTAAATTTATGCATATGCTTTATTTATGTTTTTTAAACTGAAAAAAACCAGTCCATCCATTTCTCTGACTTCTCACCTCTTGCAACTACCAACCTGTTCTATGTATCTATGAGTTTGATTTTTTTTGTTATTTTTTAGATTCCATATATAAAAGAGAGCATATGATATTTGTCATTCTCTGTCTGACTTATTTCACTTAGCATAAAGTCCTTGAGGTCCATCCATGTAATCACAAATGGCAAGATTTCAGTCTTTTTTTAGAGTGGAATAACATTCCATTGTATACATACACCACAACTTCTTTATCAATTATTCACTGATGGAAACTTAGGTTGTTCTCATGTCATGGCTATTGTAAATACTGCTGCTGAATATGGGAGCAAAGATATCTTTTCATTTAAATTAGCTACTTTCTTCTAAAGACTAAGGTTAATTCAGTGAATCTAAAATCCACCAAAGGATTTGTAAATCTATGAAAGTCACCACTCACATATTCTGGCTTTCTAGTATAGAAAACAGTTAACTTGGGGGAAATCAATATAAAAGAAGAATTCTCATTAACTACAATTGGAAGTCATAGATAAGAGACTAGTAAAGGCATGAGGTCATCCAACTTTCCTAAACCATTAATCAGCTTTTTCTGGTCATCTGCGATCTTCTAGCAGCTTCTATGATGATCACTGAGATTAAAAGCAAAGAGGTCAACATACAAAATAAAATGAAAATGAAAAACAGGAGCATCCTGTTGTTTCAAAAAAGTAAGTAAATGCTCAAAAGAAAAAAAAACAAATCATGCATTGATGGCATAGTTCAAATGGACACAGGAAACAAGTGAAAGATCTCTTAATGACCAAAGCTAGAACAATTTGAACAACAAAATAAAGTACTATTGGTTTATAACCCAAAGTATAAAATAAATATCCATGAGTGCATACTGATATAAATAATGATTGAATAAATAAATGAACGGGAGAAAAGAGACAAATCTGTGCAATATTCCAAATAACTTATGTACATAAGCTGCCTTCAAGGAGGTGGAGCCTCTTACTCAGTAAGTGCGGGCTGAACATAATGACTTCCTTCCAAACAGTACAGTATAGAAAGGGAGATAAATGAGTAACTTTTCAGTGGAGAAGCCCAACAAACACTCTCAGGTGATCCAAGGCCAACATCAACAACAGTAAGTCATGTTGATATTATGTACCCTTGATATTTTGTGAAGAAAAGGGCATTTTATTTGCCTCTGTGGTCTTCTTCCCAAAGACCCATAACCCTTATCTAATCATGAGAAAAATATAAGACACGTTCCAGTAGAGGCCATTCTACAAAATATCTGATATGTCCTCCTCAAAACTGCCAAAGTCATCAAGTACATAGAGTCTGAGAAACTGTCACAGCCAAGAGGAGCCTAGGGAGACATGACAACTAATTGTAATGTGGTAACCTGGGTGGGATCATGGAACAGAAAAAGGACATCAGGTAAAAACCAAGGAAATCTGAATAAACTCTGGACTCTAGTTAGTAATAATGAATCAATATCAGTTTTTTAATTGTAACAAATATACCATAATAATGCAAATGTTAATAATAGGGGAAACTCTCTGTGCGGGTAAGGGGAGGAATAGGACAAATCTTTATACTGTTTATTTTTTCTGTAAATACAAAATAGTGCTAAAAATAGTCTACTAATTTTTTAACTTTATTTTTTCAAACAGCAAAGAGATCAGGAAAATTAGGGGATTAGAGTGAAGAAAGGAAAAATTGACCTCTTGTACAAAAATGGCTACAAAGACAATACCAGAAAAGCTTTTCTTAACATCAAATGCACTTCATCTAAATGTCAATGTCATAACATAGCTCATTATAATAGGAAATGATATACCATGAGTCAAATAATAGCTTCAAATATCAGTTTTCAACAGTAAAATCTTCATATAACACAGTTCTTTCCCCATTCTCAGTGATGTAAAGAGGACTCACTGTATTCCAAATTAGCCCAAAGTCTGCTTACTTTAGTTCACGTTCCTAAATGGGATACCAAAAAAGGGATCAGAAAGCTAAATAGAGGTTTGTTCTAGAATCTGTGACATCTGGCATGGATTCTAACCATAGAATCTTACAGCTGAAAAGACTTCAAAAAGATCAACTGATCCAAGTTTATGATTGTCTATAACATTTTAGTGGGGTGTTGATCTGTTATAAAGGTCTCCAGAGAAGGTTCATAAATTTTCAGGATCATCTTCACAGTTAAGGATCTCTGTGTTGTGGTTTTTCCAAATTGGTTGGTAAAATGAATTATTTTATAAGCCTCAATTTTGTCAAAAATTTCCTGGAGTTACCTGCAATCAAATCATTTTAAGATTGTCGGGTTTAAGATTATTAATTAGTACCACCTAATTTTATTCATCCTTATACATGACTCGTAACTAAGTTCCAAAAAACTACGTAAAATTAAAAAGCAGGAGGACTGCATCATTTCAATTAGTATATGAGAATAGACCATCCCTTGAGGGCAGGATGAACATATTTCTGAGTACTCTATGGCTTGGCACACAGTAGACACTCGTAATCTGATTGTTAAATTAATGAATAAATGGGGAAGTCTTTCAACACATTTGATTTGGAAGTTCATAATTTCAACTTATTTGATGATTCTTAGTGGGCAGTTAGATCTACTTACAATCTTTTGAGACAGAACTCAATAAAAATTTTTGGCATGCTGTATGGGATAAAGCCAAATGGGAGGAGTCTGAAGATGGCAGTAGTTGAGGAAGGCAGTAAGTTGAACCATACTCTCTTTGATGTTTCTGCCATGGAAGAGCCCAGGGAAGGACATTCGGGAACACCACAGTCAAGTAGTGAACATGGCCCTTTGGGAAAGTACTTCGACAGAGAAATGGAAAGATACTGATTTCTTATATTCATGTAAGAGGATTGTAGGAGGTGCCAGAAGGAAAATCAAGAGGTGTGTGTGGAGGTCATGGGATGGAGAAGGAATCCATCACTGTCAGCCACTCATTCCGCCTCCCTGTTGCTCTTTCTATCTCTGCCTCCTCTACTCTCACATCATCACACAAAAGCCTCAGCTAGTGTATGGCCTTAGCAATCCAGTAATTATTTCTGCCACTATCCGTGTCATCTCTTTCTTTGATTTTTGCCAATTTTGTTGCAATACTGTGTATCTTTTCAAGTGTCTGGAGTTTGAGGCTTCAAGTTATGTTTGACTATCCAAAATGAAACCTGTGCTACTCACCTGTCATTCTTCCATTCACTCATTCAACAATATGGAGTGTCCACTGCATGTCAGGAACTACACTAGAGGCTTGAAAAATAAAAATGATTAACACATGATGCTCACCAGGCTAGTAAGCATAGAAAGGCACACAAACAGATCATTTGCAATGCAATGTGGTGACACTGTAACAGAATTATGCAAAGAGAGCCATGAAAAGATACAAGAAATAATGCTGCCTAGGGGTGGACTAGAAAAGACTTCACATGGAGGCAATATTTCAACTAGGTCTTGTAGGATGAGTAGGAGTTCACTGTGTCCAGAATGTTGGTAAGACATTCTAGGTAAAGGGAATAGAGATAGCTTCATGGGCAAAGCACAAATATATAAAATTACATGGTGTGGTCAGGAAACAGTGACTATGACTGCAGCAAAGAAAACGGTGGAAAATGAGATTATAACATATCAGATTAGGAAGGATTTCATTCATTCTATTAAATATTTTAGATTTTAATCTAAAGGCAATGAAGAATTGGCAATGGAGGAGTGACAGGATAAGAGTGGTAAATCGCTCTGGCTATACTGTGGAGAATGGGTTGTTGGGTTGGGGGACTAGACTGGAGACCATGACAGTTAGAAGATGACAGATGAGGACAGCTTGAATTATGGGACTTGCAGCAAGAAAACAGAAAGCAAAAGGACAGATGAAAAGATATTGGCGAAACAGGCTTGCTACTCAAGAACAAAGAGGGAAAGAGAAAAAAATGCCTGACAATATTTTGAATATAGAGATGAGGAAAGTTGAGAGTTCATGCTTGATAATCTCCATCTTCTTGGAGAAATTAGGAGACCTAATCATCTTGTGTGAGGGAGGAAGACAGCTGGAGATAGCTATTGAGTGGAATGGGGAAAGAAGTTTACTGTGGAGGGATAAAAAGATTGTCTTCTAAAAGAAATGCTGAGGGCTCAGCTAAGTTTGGAAACTTTAAACTGCAGTATAGTCAACTAACAGGAGACCAGATAGGTTGGTTGTGCTAAGCAAAGACACTAGGGTGTCAGAAGAAATGATCCATGGGAGAGGTAGCCAGAAATCTGCCCCCAGGTAGACAGACTACCAAGAAGGTCCTTTAGGGATCAGGAGGACTAGCCCAATGTTCATTCACAATATAGGTCCTTAAGATCCAAATCTATCAGCTAGGGAACCCAACATCAAGACCGAAATAGTATAGAAGAGAAAGTGTTTCCTTTGCATCTAATTTAAACCACGAATAGTATTTTTAAGGGGAGAAATGAATTATTTCGTGGTAATTAAGACAATACATAGTCAAAAGGTTTTTTTGGTTTGCACAGATTTACACCAGTATCTGCCAATGTGATGTTTTGAATAGAAAGATACCCACATGAAAGTAGAAAAAAAATTTCCAAGTAATCCCCACCAACTGCTGAAATCATGCTCCATCCTTGTACATGAATTTCTTTTAATCAAAGTACACATCAAAGTGAAACTCTCTAGAATATGACAACTCAAACAATCTACCAAACAAACACATTCTCTGCTTAACCAGCTTGTCAATCTAAGGATCCCAACAGAAAGAAGCTATTCAGTCAAGAAAAGGAAGGGGAAAGGTCACATTAAACTTGATTAAGTGTTTTATGCCTTATAAGATTATTATTTTTCCTGATATTACTTTGCAGTTAAAGCTTTGTAGACTTTATAGCAACCAAAAAAAGTCGTAAAACTAATTTAACATTTCTCCCAAAAATGTTGTCAACAGAAGCAACAATTAAAAAAACCCAAAGACACATTAAAAGGAGTCATATGAAAGACAGTACTCTTCAGGAAGGTAAAACCCAACAGTAGATGTGATCTCCAGAAATACAGATACTAGAAAAACCAATTTTTGGATAAAGCTTAATTCTATGGTCTAATATGGGAGAAAAGTGCTCCAGAGAAGTAGGAATTTGTGAACCAGGGAAACCACACATTAATATGGGTTCTGATCCCAGTACCACCAGAAAATAATAAGGAACAGATCTGGAACAGAATTAAACATGTGAATCACAGATCAAATTATAAAAATAACTAGCAAACAACACACAGAATATTCTCTACGATTCAATGTTGTTTACTAAAAGTATCTACGTGAGAGAAAATCATTTTCTGGAAGGCTTTTTCCCATATTCCAGGAGCTAGTAAGAATTATAAAGATATTACTGAAGTTTAATTCTGTACTTATGTATTCTTAGGTTACACCTCAGGATTTCTGCAGAACAACTTACGCCTGACTAACAACTGTAGACTCTCTATATACTGCATATTCTAACGAGGAAAGCCATCCAGAACCACCAGCTGGTGTTTGCCATTCCTGTGTAAATAACAACCTTGGAATATAATTGCTGATAAGCATATTCTACATGCAATGAGCTCTTCTCTGCAGAACTATTTCTACTTGGGAGATTAAAGGAAAAACACTTGGTTAACAGAATAGGATTCTTGTAGGCCACCTATCAATTTCTGAAACATACTTGTAAGGCTGGCACAGCATACATTGCAATGACTGATTTCTGTGGTCTGGTTTGCTGCTCTCAAATTTCAAGCTATTAAAAATGTAGTGGTATGGGGCATCTCCTCTCTGCAGCTCAAACTCCAGAGGGCCAGATTACAGCACAGGGAGTCACTTCCTCTAAATCCCAGAGGCAGTCATTATATAAGAGATGGTTCTCTGAATTCCAGAATTCACACAATTGTAAGAATCATATGCATATTCTAGCAGTCAACATGGACCAGAGGTGATTTTTACCCAGGGTAAATACTGCAGGTAGAATGACTATTTTGCTTTAATATAGCAAAGAGAGTCATTTCTTTGTCTCAAAAACCATTCCTTTCTTTCTACACATGTACCAAATTTCATTGAAATTTAATAAAATTCACAGCATATATGACCATTTAAAATGTCATAGAGAGTCAATTTGATGTTGTATATCTCACATTTTTCATTAACTTGACCAAGGTCACAACACCAGTAAGTACTGAAATTAGGATTAAAATCTTGGGTTTTCTGACTACAAAGTATCAGTTCTTTCTCTTATGTCACCAAGGTGATCCTTGTATCATTTTTAGAAATGTTGTGGAACTTTTTCGGTGTTCTGAGACTTATTTTCCAACATGGGGGTCAGGATGCCCACACCAACAAGCAATTCTTGGGACATCAACTGGATGTCCTATAATTCAACTCAATTCTAACACTATATACCCAGACATAGCATCAGATTCCACAGGTGGAGGGCTCAGTCCCACAGGACTGCACCCTACCCCCCACTTCGGATGCCAGTCGCAAATCCAGTTTGTCACCTATACTTCTGACTGACTGACTATAAATCAGAGGTTCCCACAACCTCCTCATAGGGTTGGATTAACTTGCTGGAGTGGCTCACAGAACTCAGAGAAACATTTTACTTACTAGATCACCAGTTTATTATAAAAGGATATAACTCAGGAACAGCCAGATGGAAGAGATGCATAGGGCAAGGTGTGGGGCAAAGGCATGAAGCTTCCATGCCCTCCATGTGTTCACCAACTAAGAAGCTCTCCAAACACTGTCCTTTTGGGTTTCTATGGAGGTTTCATTACAAAGTCATAACTGATTACATCATTGGCCATTGGTGATTGATTCAATAAGAAAAAACACCTTGAGCACTCTCAACACTTCGGAAATTCCAAAGGTTTTGGGAACTGTGGAAGGAGACCAAATATATATCACAAATATATTATGGTCATCTGAGTGACCAAATTACATTTTTCTTATAAAGCACAATATCATGGGATCCAAGTGCATCTTTCTGAGAGGGACCAGGTTATGCCTTCCCAGCCCCTATCACAGGAAAAGTTGTTTATGAAAAGGTTTTGTCCCTTCAAGGTACAGTCAGAAGGCACATGGAATGATAACCAAAGGCAAGTGGAGACTGATTGCCAGGTCTGCACTCTTTATGAAGCACCTTTGTGCAAAATAGAACAAGATACCTTCTCTGGTTTGAAAAATTACCACAAGGTGCCATTTCCAGGCAAAACAACTACAAAGGGCCCACAGTGAGTGGAGCACAGGCTTTATTTCAAGCCAAACTCATGTCCCATCAGTAAGGCATCCTTGTGTAGAAAAGAAATTGCACAAGCATCCCTGAGGCCCTGCTGACTACCTGAGATCATCTATTGGATATGTTCCCTGGGGCTGGTATCCCAGAGGACTTGGGCTGCTAGTTGGTCTCTTCACCTCGGTCTTTATAGGATTGGTGATTATTAAACCTCATTGTCCTTTTAATATTAAATAGGGGTATACTCCACCCAAAGACATTTTACTCTGAGCCATGGTACAAACTGCCATATTTTGTAACTGAGGCTGTTCTTAAGGAAAGAAAAAAATACTCAGACAAAATTTTAATCAAATTAGCTGCCTTTGATAGGGAAACAAAATATCCAGATCCATGTCCTAAACTTAAATTAGAAGCCCATTTCCACTTTGAATAATTCAGAATAATCAGATGCCCAGTGGAAAGGAATTGTTGTTTTGTTTTGTTTTGTTTTTCCTACAGACTGTTTGGACCATGTCTGGGCCATGCAAGGGCAGTAGACCCTATTATCCCACTTACAATATACATTTGAGTACACTGTGATACATGCTATGATTGAGATACGTCTTGGGTACTATGAGATGGTGGCTGTAAGAAATACATTGTCTGGAACAGTCTCAATTCCAAATATGCTGCCATGCTGTATAACTGTGAGTCAGATAATGTAATCCATAGTCATCATGAAAATTGAAGAATTCTGAGAAATATAATTATTTTGATTGCCAGAGCCTTGTTCAAATAAAAGCTTGACTTATAACATGCCAACTTTGCACATTTTTAGAGTTTTGCTTATAGATGAAACTTAAGAGATTGATAATCACTTATCTAATTCTCAGTGTGGGTAAGTGCTTTATTTGACCATTCTTCATGTAATCTTTGCAACAATGCTATGAGGACATATCCATCATCATACTCATCTCCATTTTACAAATGAGGAACTGACATTTAGACACATTAAATAATTTGTTCAAGGGGCCGGCCCCATGGCCTAGTGGTTAAGTTTGGCACACTCCACCTCAGCAGCCTCGCTTAGGTTCCTTGGTGCAGACTGACATCACGTGTGAGCAGCCATGCTGAGGCAGCAACCCACATACAAAATGGAGGAAGACTGGCACAGATGTTAGCTCAGGAAGAATCCTCCTCAAGCAAAAAGAGGAAGATTGGAAACAGATTTTAGCTCAGGGAAAGTCTTCCTCACCAAAAAAAAAGAAAAAAAAGAAAGAAAGAAAGAAAAACTAACTTATTCAAGGCACCTCAGCTAGAAAATGGCATGGCATCAATTATGAACTCATGTCTTTTAAGTCTCAGAACTTGAGCTCTCTACTGCATCTGACACACTCCTTTCTAAGTTGACCTTAACAATGAAAATTTAAAGATGCTCTGATATTGAAAAGTAGACTCAAAATCTTGATAATACTACCCTAGTGATCTGCAAACAAAGCAAAAATTCTTCTCTGGGATTCTATTTAGTGAAATAAAATAGCTGCGGTTAAACCTTTGCAAACGTACTAGTATAAATACCAATAAACTCTGTTAAAAATAGGATGTTTGTAGCAAATTTGGGAAATACATTGGATTTTTTTGCTTTATTCAGAAATTAATTAACAATAGACCACCCCAAACCTGCAGTTATAAGAAAAATTAATTAATGTATGTCTTTTAATTGAAATGATGTTTAAACAGCAATTATATTTAAATGGTGCATTTGAAAGCCTTGCCTCCCACACATTCAAAAGTATCTATTATTTTACAAACTACACTAATTAGCGTATACAATTTCAAAAGACTATTCCTTTAGATAGAAAATTACATACAAATATACTGAAAACAAAGAAAAAAAACCCCCACTAAATTATCTAGGCTCAGAAAGACACCACAGTTATTATAAGACATCCCAAAAATATTTTCTGCAAAATATAAAGCAAGATTTTGACCAACATTACTTTTTCAAAAGAGGTGACATTAGTTTTATGAACAGTTGATGAGCCACTATATTTAGAAACCAAATTTTGGGAAAAACTTGGGGAGCTAAAAATAGGAAAAGGTGATCTACCTCTTGAAAAAAAAAAGGTTTGCAAACCACAAAGACTATAAGCATGGGCTATTGGAAACACTCTACTGAAGGTTTTACTACTAATTAGGGAGATTAACAATCAGAACCAAAGGGTGATGGTTTATGGAATGATACCAACCTTGCCCAGTCCCATTCATCTTCCTAATCAACAAACTGAATAAAGATGGAATGCTCATGACATCAATGAATAGCACAGATCTCAGATTGTTGATGAATGTACAGTATGACATAGCCATGATCGAAAAAGGCAAGCTGGAGAGGTGGGATGGATCCAATAAGATGAAATGCAAAAAAGAAGACCAACACTTGAGTCCAAACAGCCAAGCACAGCAAAGCATGAAGAAAATGGTGCTAAACCCCAAGTTGTACTAGAGAATAAGACTCGAGGAGTCAAAGGTCGGCTTGATATGAATCCAAAAAGGCAATTCAATTGTAAGTTGCTTTAATAAATATGTATTATCTGGAAAAACATACAAAAGCATTTTCTGTGGAATGGGGTATTCCAATATGTTATGTGGGAAGAAGAGATTTCATGACCAAATCAGGTGAGGGAAACTCCAGGTTAATTTAAACAAGTGTCTTTTCTGTAGGATGTACTCAGAGCCTACCTGGTTCTCAAAACTTATTTGACCATGGAACACTTCTTTTTGTAAAGTACCTCTTAGAACTGAAATTAAAGAGAACACCTGAGGAAACACTGAATAGGGGTTGCCTCAGGAGGCAACGAGTTCCTTGTAAGTGAGATTCTTTTTAAAAACAGAAGAGATCCAAACATCAGACAAACGTTGGCCTAAATGACCACAGAATTTCCTCCTATCCTAGGAGTCCGTGATACTTGATTAACTAGACCTAATAAATAGCCCTAATTCCCCATGACACCTAGAGCAGAGTATGTAGTGAGTCAAACTTCTCTAGAGAACTACCACAGTGGCAGAGTGATGGGTAAAACAGTTCCTCCAACAAACACAGGCTTCAAAAGGGCTGTCTTTTCAACTATTTTAATGGCAAAATATTGACAGAAAGATTATTAAATCTTTGGTGAAAAGATGTTAGAGGTAGCAATGTCAAAACAAGAGACTGGTAAGACACAGAGAAACTAGTGAAAGAATGGCGCCCTGTTTTGTGCACTCAGTCACCATAGAACAGTGCAGCCCTCGCTCCAGGGCTGTCCAGTCTCCACAGTCACCAAGCATCACCACGCTACCCTCATGTGAGAAAGCTGGCGGCCCGTCTGGACCTACCTACTGAAGACCAAGTTTCTGGTATGGAGTGGCAGTTGTGACCTGATGCCTGAGAACAAGTTTAGGTGAGAGGGTGTTTTCTGCTCTTTCTTTATCCTTTTCAGGAAAATGTAAACTAGCTCCCACTTCACAGCATTTTGCTGGCTTACCCTTAACCAATCAGGAAGGTATACTCTGAATTAGACAAGTGGATTTGTTAATTATGTTGTGTCTACTAGTTTTGACTAGATCCAACCTCCTTTTTTCAACTGGGGTTTCAATTGGGGTGTGTGTGTGCGCATCTGTGTTTAGAAACAATCACAAAACCTCATTTCTACAAATTCAAGCAATGTTGCAAAGCAACACTAAACATTTTTAAAAATCTCACCTAAGGTGCAAAGAGCTGTTACCAAAAATTCTAAATAACCTTTTCACAACCCAAAAGCCTCACTGATTTTTGATTCGTTCAATTTAATTTACTAAATGTGTTAAAATTGAGATCTGTGACACAAACATAGTACAGTATTTCTTATTTTGATCCTGAGGTAATGTGCCTTCCCAAGAAAAAACGTTAGCAATCTGAATCACATGATTGCACAGACCATTACAGAAAACCTGTCAGTGTTTTCTTAAAGGGCTCAAGCAATTTAAATTTCCAAAAAAGTCAGTATTCAGCAAATATGTTGCTCTTTATACAATTAGTTACTAAGTATTAATGTTGTGAAAATGCACCATGTTTACTGATAAACATTGTCACCAATTTGGCCTCATTCTGCTAAAAATCTGATATTATAAAATTTTAATTTGACTAACTTCAAATTTTAAACTTAAGAAATTGTCTTGCTATGTTTGCAAAAGAATATCATAAGGTCTACTTGGCACAATACCTTGAACAGTGTAGTCACACATAAACATTTGTTGAGTGACAGAATAAATGAGTGAATGGATAAGCTTCAATGTTGAAATTTACTTCTAAATAGCATTGGCAAACAAACTGATGGATTGATTGCAATTGTACTTGGCATTTATGTAGGAAGAACAAAATAAGTGAATATTGGCTTAAATTACAGTCAAAAATAGCCTTATTTCTTTTCAACTTCATAAGGTGGGTATTGTCAAGCATAAAGACAACATCAAGGAAATGAAAAACAAATTATCAAAGCAAAAAGGAGCATCTTCATCCGTATATTTTTAAAACGGGGCGTGGATAACTTTTGCTTAGCAAGCTGAAGCCAAGCGTTTGTTCTGCAGGTCTGTGGATCAGAGACTGTGATTAGACACTATCTTTTGCCCAGGAAAACAAGCTAATGAAATTTACCGTCCAATTCATGTACAGAGTAACAGCAATTGCTGATTAGGGACTAAAAACTAGTTTCAACAACATTTTAATTACACTTCAATTCAAGACTATAAATTAATTTATCCAGATGAAATACTGTACTATATTGGTTTACAAAATGGCTAATTGGCCCATCTAGAACTTGAAGGAGACCAAAGGACTTCCTATTTAATATATAAAGAAAATAACAAATCAACAACCCCCAGCAAATTATTTCAAGGACATAAACATTTATTTCAGGCCAGAATCAATATTAAAATAGATCTAACTTCAGCCTCATTCTTTCCTAAGTCACTAACTACTTAGCAGCAGAAGGCTCGATATTCAATAAGTGTTAAGAAGTACTTCTGATACTTGCTTCATCTTTTGAGCTGCATAAAGACCAAAGGGTTTAGGAGGGAATGGAAGAGGTTTTTGTTTTTAACGCCTGGCTGTTTGTTTTTTATTGTCCATCCCATTCAGTCCTGCAAGCTCTATTGAGCAGAACCCAGACAGTAGCATTAATCTACTCATGCAGCTGCCTTTAGAGAAATGCTTTTGTCAGAGCATAAGCTCATTTAGACTACGCACAGATTGCATGGCAATTACCCTTTTTTATATATTCTTTAAATAGCGGCATTATTTCTCTTCTATTCTTTACAGTAAAGATATGGGTGCACACCTTTCAAGAAATCACAGTTATCAGAGAATGAAGCTTGTAATTTGGGGCTGTAACAAAGGAACTGGAATGTCATCACATCAAAAGCAGTTCTGCCCTCTCCAGTACATACAGCACTACACCTCAGAGATCAAGTGGCCAAAGAAAGCAGCTTCCCGTGAATCTGAATGCTATCAGGTCCATCTCCTCTTTTTAGGATGCATTCTGTGTATCTAGAAACCAGAGGTGACAATAGTGCCTAACCATATCAGAAACTTTTTAAAGGTTAATGAATTCTGGCATAAAATAATGTCAGAGCCATAAACAACTCATAAATACAAAATCTAGGAAAACCACGGAAACTCTCATCACACATTTGAGAATGGTAGAACCCTGGATGATAAAACCACTATGGACTTCTAAATTATTCTTTTAATAAACTTGGTGGGGTATTTTACTACGTATCAATATTTATGATATCAGCTAATGATAGTTCAGGGATGCAGAATGCAAAATGCAGCCTGCCTCAGTTCAGTTGTGCACTGCCTTAGTAATTACTTCTAGATTGAAAACGGGATTCAGTTCAATTTAGGTAACAAGGAAATCAGTTTCCAATTTGGCAAGGTAGACATCTAATTAGCAGTCCTCTTCCCCTTTGTCATAAACTCATCACCACACGTAGGTTGGTATGTAGAATATGTTTACTGAGAACTTAGACTACGTGTTATATATCATGTTACGTATTTATTTGTAGAATTTTCAGGTGAAACAATTTCATAAAGACTCAAAAATTGGGGGAAATGTATACACATGAAAAACACTCAAAGTTAAGCTTCCAAGAGGCCAAGCAGAAATGGGTTTACCTCACATGGTGAATTTCACAAGTTGAGAGAGACAATGGAATCCTAGGAATCAGGTACCATATGGTGGAATCGGCGGAGTGAGGCAGAGCCACAAGTGGTTTATATAATGTCTACTTAATGAATGATACAAAAATAAATTGAAAAAAGCTCAGCTTCTGGCTTAAAGACATAGAAGCAAGGAGAGTTGCAGTTAAGGATCAAAGCTCCAATATCTAGTCAGAATGTATTTCTAGTCTTAACATTTCACAACAGTACCACTGGGTGTCTTAATGCTGTACTACCCAATTTGATCAATCTGTAAGTCTGAGAGTCTAGCTATTCCAAGAATACACAGTACTTACAAATGAAAATATACATGTTCTGGTGAGCATTCTGGGCAGCTCTAACTATTTCTTTGTTTGTTTTTGCTCTTAAAACTCTAGCCCTTAACATTATATGCTATGAGTGAACATGTTTCCTGGGGCTAGTTGCTGCCCTCTTCCTCCTCCTCCCATTTTTTGTAAAGTACAAAAGCTACTTGTGTAGCACTTTTCCCCAAAAATATAGTAATATAAGTTCAACTCCTTTCATCTTCAAGCCAACATTATTATTTTAATGTGACTCATACATAAGGAAATTAAGACAAGATTGACTTATTTGTTCAAAATGGTGGCAGAGTCAACATGAGAACTCACTGTACAAGACTCTGTCACTGTATGATCTGGAACAAATCCTTTAATACAGAGTAACCTAAGTTCTCCATCTTTAAATACAGGTAATAATACCTAATTTAGAGTCTTATTGTGAATATTTGATAAGCTAACGTATACCTGGCACAGAATACTCACTAAACATTATTTCTCTTCCTAAGATCAAATATGCTAGCTAAATTCCAAGTTCAAAAAGTTAAACAGATCTTTTTGCTGCAGGACTCCTTGGAGCCTTTAATATGCTAAGTGATGCTCCATGAGGCAAATAGAGTATGCAACATTTCTCCGAACACCCAAACAACCAATTTTTTTACAAGAAGTATCTATTCATATCACATGGAATACTAATATTCCACAGGACACACTTTGAGGACCCTGCTGCAGACCATACAATATTTCGGGAAATATGTGAAATGAGTCATTTGGATATAATTAATAAATTACTTGTTTAAATATCTTGATCTGAATAGTCTAATGACCTTTGTGAGGTCACCCAAAACATCTAATACATGGGAAGTAACAATTACTTGGAAATGGAGTCCCAAGCTTGCTCAGAATGACACTTGAGTGGGTCAATTTTACCGCAGGTCTATGCGAAGGCTGGATGCATTATACGGTTATTTGTGCTTCCCAAGTAGAAATACAGGCATCTTTCAAAAGAAGAAAGGTTCTTAGTGATCCTGCCTATTTTCCCCCAATGTGCTACATCACCTTTTCCATGGTTTGCTATTATATGGGTCAAATCTTCAGAACAGTAAAGAGAAAGGGAAGAGTTGGGGAGGCTTTTCATTTTTCTTTCATCACTCTTAAGAAACTAGAATCCTTTGTGTCACAATGGATGAACTCTGTTCATTGAATGGGGTACTAACCACTAAAACTGTGCTCCAATGTGTGGGAGCTGTGACCCACATATGTGTTATGAAGGCAACAACAGTTATTAAATGCCCAATTCTGTGTTAAGTAGTTCAGGTTGTAAGAAAATAGATTGGAGCAACTTAGAATCCTATCGGTGAGACAAGACTTACATCTATAGGGAGAGCTGCATGGAAAAGTATAATACCACACAGCACATAAAGAAGAGCTGGATCTTGAGGTGCAAACTGTGATTGTCACATGAACCCAGAGAAAGAGGAAAGATCACTGAGCATCACGGACTGGAGTTGGCACTTCAGCTGGACCTTGAAAGCCTGTAAGGGGTTACCACAGGGCTTCAGTAAGCAAAGCCAGTTCCATCACCCCCTAATGTGCACCAACTGTCAAGGGAGTGTTGAGACCACTCTTCCCTTTCAGGAACAATAGAGGGAATGCAGAGATCTTGCTTCTTTGCCTCTCCTCGTGTCTGCAATGGATGGATGTATCAGCTAAAGATCCTCAAATCAATAGCCCTTCCCTCTGGGTCACAGTGAGGATTTGGCTGCTTGCTTGCCCAATAAAGAAACAGAAAAAACACCAACCATAACAACAATTTAAGGGTTAGAGCTGCATAGGAACAATTCAGCAATAAGAGAATCTACATGGACTTGTGTGGAAAGGCAAGTGCTATTTTCTGCTTGAGTCTGTGACTGGTGGAGAATCACTCAACCCTATGATTGTATTATTTATACAGAACTCACTAGGGCACCATCTGGTGCTAAGCTAACCGCAAAAACAGGAAAATCAAACCCAAAGCCAATTGTCTTCATTGGAGTTCTTGCTAATGACCTGTTCCTCGCCAATATTCCAACTGATCACATTCTAGTTTGAAACAGGAAAAGACATTTAATGCTTTAAAGGGAAGTCTTAAAGGGAATTTAGTTGGACATACCCTTGAAAAGATTCTGTACCTATCTAGATCTTTTCAGTTGAGAGAGCGCTGCCCCTATTTCAGGTCTTATTACATCTTATTAAGTTGTCAGATCAAGTTCATAATGTCCCATCTCAGTACCCAGTCACCAAGAGATAAGGGTGAGAGGTGATCTTGCAAGATTATGTCCTGGAGATGGAAACTTAAGCCAAAACAGTGAGGAAAATTCTGAAGTATAAGAAACAAACTAACAAATATCAATGATGAAAATAATTCCAGTCTGAAATGATCTTTAAATCTCACATCTTGAGTCTCAATAAATTATTCTCATTGAGGTAGCAGACTTGACATTGTAAATGTATTTTCCTTTATAATCAAACAATTTTACAACCATAACGCAAAAAGTAGGAGTGTATGTTGAATTTATATACTCTTAATTTTTAAAAATCCAATTATAAAGATTTCCATTTTTCAGTTCTTATTGGCTCTTCTTAGATTTTTCCAGGCCTTGTAATTTTCTTTTAGACATAGATACTGTAAAATGGTATCCTCAGTTAATTTGGTTTCAATATTATAAATTCACCATGAAAGCTGTGAACATTTCTAGTCCCATTTTGTTCTCATATGGCACTAACACTGTAAATCTTAATGGTACCTCAGTACATAATCAGGTGCCTTGGTTCCCATGTGGGCTAATGTTTGGAGTTCTCTTTGGCCGATAGCATGATTTTTGACTTTTTAGGGCTCTGTTTTCATTATAACCCTTTAGATATTTTGACAGTTCCAAGAAGAAGATAGTCAAATAGCCAAAACCATGATATTAAGGGGAACTGCTCTCCTAAAACTGGCAGCAAAATGAAGTATCATATAAAGTGGTTCCATAAAGCATCTTTCCATAACTCAACCATCTGATTTCCAGAACTAGGGAGGTCAATCTTGCTAACTTAATGTAAAATTAAGACTTAACTACAGTGGGAAGCTTGGTTATGATTCACATTTAATAGTACAAATAAATCAGCAATTTTAATTAAGGAAGTCCATTCATGTCATCACAAGGGCTATAGCACAAAGAGAAAGCAGGCCGTGGAGTCATCTGGCTCTGAAACTCGAATCTGCCACTTACCAGCTTTGTCCCTTGTGCGAGTTACCTAACCTCTTGAAGGGTCAGTGGCATCCTTTCATCTGTAAAATGGGCTTAGTACTTCCTTCCAGTGTTTTTCTTTTTTTAACTTTTTATTGAGATTATGATAATTTAAAACCTTGTGAAATTTCGGTTGTACATTATTGTTTGTCGGTCGTGTTGTAGGTGCACCACTTTACCCTTTTCCTTCCAGTGTTTTTGCGGAAAGTAGATGGGATAACACTCAGAAAAATCTTGCCACAGTTCCTGGCACATTATAGGAAGTCTATAAATCTGAGTTCAATTCCTCTTTCCCAGTTACTTCCAACTTTTGCTTAAGCATGTAGCACATCACAGATTACAAAAGCCTAGGGAAACTGAAATCTATCTCTAACTCTATCCTTCCACTTAAGACATTGTCAAATGTCCTTCACAAAATTCCAGACCTCCTTGGATCCCATCTGTCACTGTATAACTGGAGTCTACTCTTCATTAGTAAGAGCACCTTCTCCCACTTCAAAGGTCCAACTCCCTCCAACCCCAACCATATCTCTTGACCCCCTAAAGGAAACAGCCAATTTCCTCACATTAAAAAAAGAACTCTTTTTACACTATTCAACAGAGTACTTAATATCAGCAAATGGAATATTCACAATTGGATGACTTAATCCAGAGCTATCTCAAAGACGAGATAACTAGAAAGAAACGAAAGAAAAAGTCTTTCTAAAAGTTTTTAATTTAGTTGTTGGAAACCCAAACATAACAACGTGCAGGAAGAATTTTATTATTTTAAAGATTTTATTTTTCCTTTTTCTCCCCAAAGCCCCCCAGTACATAGTTGTATATATTAGTTGTAGGTCCTTCTGGTTGTGCTATGTCTGACGCCACCTCAGCATGGCTTGGTGAGCAGTGCCATGTCCACCCCAAGGATCCGAACCAGCGAAACCCTGGGCCGCCAAGGTGGAGTGCGCGAACTTAACCACTCGGCCACAGGGCCAGCCCCAATTTTTTTTTTTCAGGAAGAATTAATAGCTGCTTCCTAGCAACAACTATAGGCTAATCTTAACTAATTCAATTTCTCTTTCTGTAGCAATGACAAAGAAGCTACATTATTCATCTTCCACACCTAATCCGTAAAAAAATCCTGTTGGTTCTATTTGCAAGATATTCACCACATTCATTCATTTCCTTACATTTTATGTAAAGATTAATATTTTCCTGGGGTTATTTTCTATGAGCCTTAGTTTCATACTCTTAGACATAGATGAAAACCTACCTTGTAGGGTTGGTTTGCAGACTAAATTAGATCGTATATGTGGCGGTATTTGTGAGTATAGTACAAATAGAAGAGGTTATATTTGACAATAAGAAGATACTTTGGTGCACCTAGAATCTGACAAAGGGGAACTAGAGAGTTCTGCAGGCAGTATTGCCTTCACTGTGGTGGAATCCAAAGCATTAGCCACACTGCACTACAGAGACTGCCTTTGTAAGGACTCAAAGTCCTTTTAATGTCTGATTCTCAAATTCTGGATGTGCCCCTCTGTTGAGAACAATGAGTAATTCCTACTCAGGGCAGGGAGAGGCAAAATTGGGAAGGACAGTAACAACATACAGTGGGTGGTTCTAAAACACTGGAAATCTAATCAGTTCTAAATCTAATCAGACATTAAATCATTAATCACTATCTGAAATTATCTAGTTTACTTATGTATTTTTTTGTATATTATCTGTCTCTCCTATTACAGGACGTACAGACAGGTTCCTTGACAGTTTTGCTGAGCACAAAAGCTCCAGTGTCTAGAATACTACAATAGTACCTGACACATAGCAGGTACTCAATACATAAGTGCTAAATCTTGAATGATTTAATGAATATTTAGGGATATGAGAAATGGCAATTTGTAAAACTATTTTGAATATTAACAGAGGAAACAACCTTTACTGTGATGAAAAGTACCGCTGGGAGTAGGAAGATGTGATTTATGAGCTGTGTTATAAAATGGGTAGTAGAGATAGGGGGAAGGGGAAGGATTACAGAAATGCCAATTAGTCAAAGTCCTGCTTGCTGTAATTCTGTGGCTATTTTGACAGAATGATAGTCAGAAAACTAGTTTGGGCATCAGTGCAACTCCACGCTTTACAAATGGGCTCTGCATCAGTTAATTCTCTATTTCTAAATGGTACTGTTGTGGGTTGGGTCATGGTCCTACATTTAGCTAATCTGAGGTTAAAGATTTGCATGGCTGGATATACTAATTCAGAGTAATCAAGTATTGATTTTGTCTGTTAGCAACAATGAAAGAACAATAGTTGGCTTTTATTCAGTGCCCTGTGTCTTCTCAAATCCCAGAATAATCACTGAATAGTTTGTTTAAACAGTTACATTGTGATGCGTAGTTGAGATATTATATTCCTAAATTTTAAAAAGAATAAAAACTAAGCTCGTTATTTACTAGAATCAGAAGTTTTCTTCAGAATGTGGAAGCTGAAATTGAAGGACTTCTCTCTGCTGCCACTAAATTCTATCAAACGCCAAGCCTGGGAATATCTACCTAATAAAACACAATATGTATACTTTTAGACATGAGTACATTTCCACCTTTAAATGAGGGAAATAGCCCAACCCTTGATGAGACTGGAGCAGTAGACACCTGCTCCTCGTGTCCGTTGCTCCTCATGCACAGCTTTCATGCTGGCTCCTAGCTGACACCCAAAGCCCCTTGTTAATGGTTTCTCAGAGTGCCATCCTAACGCCATCCCATGCTCCAGGACAATCCAATATAATGAATTCACACTATGCACAAGGCTCTCTGCTAAATGTTGGTTAGCTTGTAGAAATTAATGAGACATCTCTGTTCTCAAGTAGCTGATAATCCAATACACATCAGAGGTTACAAAAAAAGAAAAGAAAAAAGAAAACTCTGCATAACACTACAATGCTTACACTATTTAGCAAAGAAATCGTTAAACAAATTTCAAAGGAAGGAGCATTCTACCCTTGGTGCTCTTCTCCTTGACTTTTACACATTGTCCCTGAGTAATTTTATCCATGATTAAACCTCCTATTATTGTCAATATGCTGATGGTTCCAGATCTCTATGTCCAGTCCAGACCTCTCAACCTGTATTTATACCTGTCTAGTGACTGCCTGCAATCCACTGGAAGATCTTGAAGTTTATGAAACATCCAAATCCAAATTCATTAATACCCCCTCCACTCTTTTCCCTCCTAAATTTCCCATCTCCACTAATGAGTTTACCATATCTCCAAAACCACCTTCCAAGCTAGAAACCTTAGAGTCATTCTCCACGTATCACTCTACTTCATCCCTCAACGCCAAACCAGTGACGAAGCCACATTAACATTATCTTTTTACCTCAGAGGATGCCTCAGAGTCTACTCCCTCTGCTCGATATGAACCTTGCTACTGTCACTGCCCCATTCACTCATGTTCACGGACTCTGTGCTCATACAGACCTAGGTTTGAGTCTTGGCTCTGACATTTCCAGTTGATGACCTTGGGTAATTACTTAGTTTTTGCCTCACTTTCCTCATCTATAAAATGGAGGTAATATTTCCTATACCTCATATGATAGAAATCTTTGAAAAAGGCAATGCATATATAGCCTTTTACACAGTGCCTGGCACATATTAAGTGTTCAATAAATTATAATTGCAATTATTATAATCCCAAAACTGGCTCCAATCTACCTTCAGAGCCTCATTTCTCATTATTTTCCACTCCCTACCCACTCTAATCCTATGCTGAAGTCTCATCAGACTCTGTGTGATTCCCTGAACACATCAAACCCTTTCATGTCACTATCCTTTTGCATCTTCTGTTTCCTCTGTCTCAAATGTCTTTCCTGTCTTACCATTACTCAGTGCTCTTGTTCGTCTTGAAATTTTGCATACCTCAAGTTCACCCTCAAATGTTACCTTCTTAATGAATGATTACTTACATCATTTTGTCACACTTCTCTCTGTTTTTCAGAATACACAAACATACGCATGGACACATGCTCATTCCTAGGGTAATATCTTGCACAGACTTGGTGCTCAGTAACTGTTCTTTTAAAGAAACACTTCTTGGCTAAGACGATCTGAGCATACTTCATGAAAAGATATTTTAATGGGTGGGGGGAGTAGAGAGAAAAAGAAATATTTTTTTCTCTGATCTTGCCCTCTCCTGTCTGAAAGGCTATCAGCACTTCCATCATCACATCCTATCCTGTCCCACAATAACAAACCTCCCTATCCTTAAACAAGTCCTCTGACCTATTGGAGAAACACTGGTGTCTACCAACTGAGCTTGAGCAAAATGTTCACGTAGAGTGGTAGGGAGGAAATAGCTGAGGTCAAATTGTGGAGGACCTTGAACATTGAGCTAAGAAGTTTGAACTGTACCCAGTAGATAATAGGGCATCATTGAAGACTGTTTGGCAGGGCACAGCATGATCCCAAAGGCATCTTTAGGAGATTCCTATGGCTGTAGCATATAGGATAGTTTGGACTGGGGAAGTACAGGATATATAGAAGTTTATTGAAGAATAAAGCTAATTCTTAGAAGGACAGAAGGAAGAAGAAAGGGATTAACATTTGCGGGCACCTTCTATGCGGCAGTCACTGTTGTAAAAGTATTTACATACATATATTATCTCATTGAATCCTATCAATAATCATATTCATAAAGTACTCTCATTAACCCTGAATTGAGGAAGCAACGATTTAGAGTAGTCAAATAACTTTCCAAAAGTAAAATGGTAGTAAATGGAAGAGCTGGGATTCAAACGCAGGTCTGCTTGATGTCAGAGTCTAGATTGGTCATTTTCTACTTAAGTACCCTAGAGGCATTTGAGGACAAAAACTCAACAAAATGAAAAGGTAACCTACCGAATGGGGGAAAATATTTGCAAATCATCAACCTGATAAAGAGTTAATATCCAAAATATATAATAAACTCATACAACTCAAGAGCAAAAAACCCCGAGTAACCCAACTAAAAAATGGGAAAAGTACCTGAATATAGATATTCCTCCAAAGACATACAAATGGCCAACAAGTATACAAAAAGTTGCTGAACATCACTAATCATCAGGGAAATGCAAATCAAAACCATGATGAGATAATCACCTCACACCTGTTAGGATGGCTATTATCGAAAAATACAAGAGATGATAAGTGTTGGCGAGGATGTGGAGAAAAGGGAAACTCTGTGCACTGTTGGTGGGAATGTAAATTGATACAACCATTATGGAAAATAGTATGGAGATTCCTCAAAATATTAAAAATAGAACAACCTTATGATCCAGCAATCCCACTTCTGGATATAAAACCAAAGGAAAGAAATCAGGATCTCAAAGAGATAGCTGCACTCCCATGATCATTGCAGTGTTATTCATGCTATTCCAAAATATAGAAACAACTTAAGTGTTTGTTGATGGATGAATGGATTAAGAAAATGTGGTGTATATATATGTGGTGTGCATATATATATATATATATATATGGTGTATATACCACATTTTCTTAAATATATACATACACTGGAATATTATTCTGCCTTAAAAAAGAAGAACATCCTGCCATTTGCAACAACATGGATGAACCTGGAGGACATTCAGGTAAAGGAAATAAGCCAGACACAGAAAGACAAATACTGCATCTCTCACATATACATGAGATCTAAAATAGTCACACTCATAAAGGCAGAGAGTAGAACGGTAGTAGCCAGGGACTGGGGGGAGGAGGAAATGGATAATGTTGGTCAAACGGTACAAAGTTTCAGTTATGCAAGATGAATAAATTCTGGAGATCTAATGTACAGCAATGTGAATATAGTTAACAATACTGTATTATATACTTGAAATTTGCTTAGAGGGTGAATCTGAAGTGTTCTTACCACAAAAAAAGAGAAAGAAAATAGTAACTATGTGAAGTAGTGGATATATAAATAGCTTGATTGTGGCAATTATTTCACAATGTATACATATATCAAAATATCAAGCTGTACACCTTAAATATATATATTTTTATTTGTCCATTGTACCTTGACAAAGATGGAAAAAACAAAACAAACTCTCATTCTAAGTGGAAAGAAGTCGTATGTCACACACAAAAGAGTAAATACTGTACAACTCCACTAACATGACATTTTAGAAAAGACAAATCTAGGGGCTGGCCCCGTGGCTGAGTGGTTAAGTTTGCGTATTCCGCTTTGGTGGCCGAGGGTTTCACTGGCTTGGATCCTGGGCGTGGAACTAGCACTGCTCATCATTCCATGCTGAGGCGGTGTCCCACATAGCAGAGCCAGAGGGTCCTAGAACTAGGATATGCAACTATGTACTGGGGGTTTGTGGAGAAGAAGAAGGAAAAAAGATTGACAACAGATGTTAGCTTAGGGCCAATCTTAAAAAAAAAATAAGACCAATCTAATCTATAGTGACAGAAAGTAGATCAGTGATTCTCTGAGACTGGGGATATGGAGAATCGACTGGGAAGGGGCAAAAGAGGATCTATCATAAGGGGTGATGGAAGCATCTTAAGTCTTCAGTAGTGGTGGTGATTCTGTGGGTATATATATTTGTCAAAACTCATCAATGTACGCAGTTAAAATGGGTGTATTTTATTGTACAGAAAATATATCTAAATGAAGATGATTTAAAAAGAAACAAAAGAAAAAATGTTTTCTAGTTCCCTCAAAATGTGTTGCTCAAATTTTCCAATTTAAATTTAGGAGTT
Organism: Equus quagga; assembly: GCF_021613505.1. Taxonomy (NCBI): domain Eukaryota; kingdom Metazoa; phylum Chordata; class Mammalia; order Perissodactyla; family Equidae; genus Equus; species Equus quagga. Next base: position 23,840,106 of record NC_060276.1, on the reverse strand, counting down.
AATTAGGAGGAACACCAGGAGAGTTACTTTTAAATAAAAAAGGTCTATGTAAAAATATAACAGTACTTGCTTAGATAGAAATACTGGGCTTTTCTTATTTGGGATCTCACAATCAACAATTCTTATCATTTACTATTTTTTTTTCATGGTACTGGATCCAACATCTTCTGTTCACATTTTCTTCTGCACTATACAAAAGAGAACATAAAGAGCATCTGACCCAAGACAGGTTTTCTCATCTAATTGTCCGACATACTTGTTAGGGGTGCTTTGACTTTAAGGTAAGAAATGCAGAATGCTTTCCAAGTTTGTTAATTAATAGCATCCCCAGACAAATATCTTCTTACTGCTGTGCCTGATTACTAAATCTCTCTGCTTCAAGGCAACAGATGGCTTAAGTTCTCCCAGAATTAAAAAGGAAATAATCTAGAATTCCTTGTGATTCAAGGGACTAAATTTAATCAGGTTATCCTATTTTACAAGCTACAAATATCCTAGAAAAAAATAAAGATGATCAAAATGGAAATGAATGGTTGCTATCTTCTAATTGTGTGAGTAGTGTGTAATAGTCTTTATAGTACCAATTGATGACATTCTGCTACCATAAAATCAGCATGTACTAAACTCAACCAAAGCCCCCATCAGTCGTTTTTCACGAACTTTTTCTTATGACAGCACTCTTAGTCTCTAGACTTAGAAAATAATGTAATTCGCAGGGTTCCTTGAGCAGTCTTCAACACCTCTGATTCAAAAACAAGACTGAGTAACAAAACCCTTTCCTAGAAATTTCATCTTAAGGTTTACTTGGTCCAGAGACCTTTTCCTGATTGACCCAACCATATCAGTTCTACACACTAAAAATATTTAAATACCTGTCTAAGCAATGTTTTAAAAATTGTTCTTCTTTACAATCAGTTGTATGTCAGCATGTCATATGATTCCTTCCAGATTGAAAACTGTCTAAAGGCAGGAATTAAAATGTCTGCATCCATTAGATTATAAAACACATTGCTCATAGATGCTCAACAAATACGTAACTATTGACATTATCTTAACATCTGCCTGTTATATGAGATATGCCATGGCCAACACGGCCTTATAAGGTATATCACCAGCTTGTTCTACATTGATGTTTTCTATTATCATTCTACTCACTCAAGTCTTGGTCTGTTACTACATAACTATAGTCAGGCAGATTGCTTGCAAAAATAAGGCCTGTTTTTTTAGCACAAATATTTCTCTGAATCTATCTCATCTTTCCCATAACGGCATGGGTAAATTGTATCGTTGGCAGGTATTCTGGCCTTTCCACTGTATTTTCCAAGACATTATCTTTGAATAGGTATTAATTTTTAGTTTGAAAGCACATTTTTAATAGATATTCTTTATTATTAAGCAATATCTTGCAGTTCTTTTATTATGCAATTTCAGAATTTTTACTCATTTTATGACACAGAAGCAGGGAATCAAAATGAAAAAATCAAGGAAAATGATGCCCATCCTCTTATACCAACTACATACATCGTTCTCCATCCTATCCCCACCCATCAACATACACACATACAGGCACAAAACGCTGATCTGTAGCACAACTATCTACCACCTGGTATTTTGCTAGAGAGAGGAGACAAGCATATAGAAAAGAAGGAAGAGGGTACCTGATATTTTGATAATGTGACAAGGTTTAACAAACAAAATGAGGAAATATTCAGATTATTTTAAATCAAGCAATATGCAAAGTAATCATCCTCATCTTATCTTTGAACCTCACCCCATCCCTGATTTATATGCAAGAAGAGTATGGGATGACAAGAAGCTCAGAAATGGGGTAAAGGATGAGGTTGAGATTAGGTACTGACATCTACACGATATAAAACCAGGAGCCACATGCTTATCACACATGTTTTTCTCCAAAGAAGTATCAGTCATCATTCATTTTCTTTGCTGAATGGTCACCATCTCAAATTATCTGATCTCTTTAAGTTACAATGGTCACACATTTAATCTCTAGTGAAATACAGATTTAGCATGGTAATCGTGGAATTTGTTCTGTCTTCCAGTAGAAAATATTTTTTAAGTGGCTACATGTTTTTAGTAGGTTTTTTGATTTTGCCAACCCCAGAAGACACTGGGGATGAGGTATGAGAATAATTCCTCTAACAACTTCCACAGTGGGATACACACATTATGAGGTAGCACTCTTTTGTAATGATGGTTTTGGGGACAAAATCACCACTCTCCTTGGAGGTTAACTCAATTGTAAGCATTTTTAAAATAGTTCTGTTCTTTATGATTATAAAAGCAATACATTTTAATGAAAAAGTCAAACAATTTAAATATGAGTAAAGCAGGAAGAAAAAGAACCATGCAGTGTGGGTGGTACTTAGAGACAGAACTAGGTTCAGAAATGCCTGACATGATAGACAATTCTTGGAAGAAAAAAACCAGTGATTTTATATTTGATAGGATTATTGGATGTAGTTATGTCAATATGCGTCCATTAAAATAGTCATGTCAAACAGCTATATCAAAATGCTCTTCTTTGAGAGAGAAAGTAGTGAAACACAAGAGGGAGAGTGTAGGGTAAGATGTGGCAAAGGAGGCATGCTCTTGAAAGGTCTATATCATTTTAATCAATGTTGGGGAAGCTGTCAAAGGGATCTGATAAGCAGCTGCAGTGTAACTGAGGTTTCATTCATTTTGAAAATCAATTTCTGCATCAGATTATAAGACGTTCCTAAATCATATTTCAAAAATGCTGAATTATATGCACAAACATTGATTGATTCGATAACAATTTGATAGCTACCCATTGCCAGATGCACTGTTCATTACCCTTTTCATATATTATATTATGTAACTATTACAGTAACCCAGAGAAGTAGTTATTATCCCATTTCATAGATAAGAAAGCTATGGGCTCAGAGGGGTTACAGAACTACAAGATCATATAGACTTGAAGGATTACCATAGGTACTTAACATTGACTCATTTGGTGAAGAAATATGAACTTATTTTGCTGCACTTTCTGGAATAGTTACTATTTCTAAAAAATATTACAGTCATTTGTAGGTTCAACCTGTTATTTCTGTAATTCTGCAAAGAAAAGTGTCATTTGGATTGAAAGTGAAAAAAAAAGGCTTAAACACTCATAAATGATTAGTAGAAAAAATAACAGGAATGCAATTATATTGCAAGATTTCTACACATGTAGAATCATACAATTGCTTTCCATAGTAATTGGCCTTTTTCTCCAGCAGAAATATGTCAATATTAAATCACAGCGAAATAATTGATTATATTATAACCTAAAGCCAAAAGTATATTATACAACTGAACATATTTAAGCCCTCTTTTTAAAGAATAATTTGCACCAGAATATCTTTAACAGTCTTCACACTTAGCAACAGATAGTTTAAATCTGAAGCAATATCATTTTTTAATTTTGGTAGTTGGCTTATTTTATATAGGAGGTTGTGGAAAATAAATAGAAATTCCAGCTTTAAAAACTATAATTTTATGAACGTGTGGGTGCAAATAACTTTACTTAACTTTATTTTTTCCATTAAATATTTGTGTAGACTGTTCCTAGATGTAAATCACTACTATCATTTATAAAACAACATTAATATAATAAATACAATTCTGTAAATATTGATATCACTGATGCATTTAATTTACCCCAGTGTCTTGGATAAAGCAATTTAACAAACTAAACACATACTTCTACCTTGAGGAACAGTATTATAGAATTACTCCAATGTATTTCGGTTTAGCCATTATTATCAAACATATTCTCCACATTTATTTAAAAGCTATGTAATGTAGTAGTTACAACCAGGCAGATGTACATTTGAATATTGGCTCTGCCACTGAGTAGCTGGTGTGACACTGGAGAAGTTACTTAAAGACTCTGAGGTTGGGTTTCTTTCTCCATAAAAATAAGGATAAAAATAACCACCACATAATGTTGTTGTGAAGTTGCTGTTAAATAAGTTTACCTATATGATAGTATTTGTCCCAGAGCAGGTACTCAGTGCATGTAAGTATATTTCCTCTCTTAAAATATTACATGACTAATTTGGAATTGGGTGGTTCCAAGTATTCAGTTAAAAGGTTTATCACGTGTTTTAACTATGCCATATAAGCAACCAATTCTCAACGTTGTTTAAAATCATAGATAGTGTAAAAAATACACTCTAGCTGTCATTTGTCAGTCGTCACAAGATATGAGAACTTAGTGACATGATTTTGGATAGGACTAACAAATTCAGAGTTTTCTTAAAAATGACTATGAGAGTGCATGTAGTTGAAGGATGGAAACAATAAAAGTGAATTCTGGGTCATTAGGTTCCTCTTCTGGCTTTTCCATTGTTTAAAAAGATAGATAAAATAATAATTACAGAAATCACTTGGGTGCTGTGATGAGAGAATGAGATTAGGAAGGAGTTTTATTACCAGTCCATAAATGTGTCATAAAGTACAAAGTCATTTTACTGCTTTTTCTCCTCCAAGCAGCTGTCATATTAGTCATATATGTTTTCTGGCATCCATGATACAGAAGTATGAATTTTCAGTATTTCTGACCAATTAACAAGCCAGGTAAGTAAAAGGCAAAATTTTTCAAGTGCAAACTCAAACTTTTTAAGAGGTTAAGGCAATTTTTTAAAGCTCATTTAAAAAAACAGTCACTCGATTCATGTATGTGTCTCTTTGTCTAAACTAGTGAATTGCAGACATCTTAGAGTGGGAATAACTTCCCAGCCTCTTTGACAGTTGGTGAATATTTCTGTCTGTGGTCTACACATTACCTAGTGTCCCGGCATAAAAGTGTTTCTTAATTTAAAGAACTAGCTCAAAATAGTCCTTAATTTTTATTTCAAAAGGACACTTCAACCCCCTAAGGGTAAATAGCAGAGTTCATAATGGCCTGTACAATTAGAAACAAGTTTCTGAATCATTTGCTCATGTCACCGAAAAGGCTGGTCGAGATATTGTTAAAAAAAATGTCAAACTGATTATAAAAGTGCAATGAACATTGTTGAATTGCATTGATTCATATCTAAATAATTCCGAGTGAGATCGACACATATTCTACCTTAAATAAATGTGTTCCTTTGCTCCTGCCAAGAAATCAACAAATGACCTCTTTAGGTTTGGCTAATAATAGATTAGTGAAGAAATAGCTTTAAACGAATATCCAATGCAGAGCCGGATCATTTGACACATAACTCAAACAACATAATTTTTTAAAGATTACTGTTTAAATTTATTCCTAAAACTCTCTTTGGAAGTCTAGTCCTACAATTAACCTTTTAATCAAAAATCCCTATAAAAATAACCTTTCTCTTCCTACATCTGAGCCAGTACTTCTCTTATCTGTCCTGTGTTCAAATTGCAAGAAAACAAGGGAGTAGCACTTACAGATCCAAAATGACAGTTTGAGGTTCACTTTTTCCAGAGCTTTAGTTTAGATGCCAGAGTGCTTTAACATTGACCAGCTGTTCCCGTTACTTTCACATGTCTTAAATTTCCCCTACACAGTGACCTTCATGTGCCTGTCTAATGTACAGCTGCACTCTCTTGAGTAGGCAGGTCCCTCCCACAGCATAGTTAGCAACTTAATGGTACAGAATCAATACATCAGAAGAATCATTTGATTCACTCCGGGGGAAGGCAGTTAAACTTGACATGTGTAGTCACGATTCTTTTACTTTCCAACCAACAGGAAACTTTAAAGCATATCAAAAGATGTCATTCAAGTACTATGGCTACAAATAAACAAATCCCATCATGAGCAAATATGTCAGGCCCAAAGCATTGCTTTTTTCCCTATCTTAAACCAAAATACATAGAAATATATTTAAATGGTTCAAACTGGCTGTTTCTAAACTTTTACTTCAATGTACACTAAGCCTTCAGAAATAATTATTCATAGCAAACTAATTTATGTGTAATGTGAGTCTGGGAGATTATCACACTTATCTTACCATTTATTTGAAAATACTTTATTCCAGGAAGACTCCTTCTGTGTCACATTTAATTGCCTTTGAAGCTCCTGCCATTTGAATCTGTCTTCTGGAACATGCATTTCATCATTATTTTTTAGCCTTGTTACATCAATCACCACAACTGCTATAGAAGATTTCTGGGCTGTGAAGTGATAATTTGTTCCAGTGGTATTAATGAGGCAAGCAGTGGTCTTGAGGGAGGTGACAGCCCATTGCTTTACAGACAGCACCAGATTAAGGTGCTGGACTATATACAAGGCTTTAAGCATATACTCTAGAGCCTTTGGAGTGTTTTATAACTTCCCATATCAAATTTAACATAGGAAAGATACCTCCAACACCTTATCTACAATGAGCTAGGCATATCTAATCACCAAGGGGGGAGTTTTAATAGTGTTGCTCAACTTACCTTGAGTTACATTCACATAAGAGAAACTTTGTAGTGCTCCCAACTTGAAGGCTCCCTGATGCCTTATAAGCTCTGAATTGGTCTATTTCCGTTACCATGGTTGTAATGGCATGTCCCTAGCCACAGAGGAGTCTAATTCCCTGAAGTGCAGCCAATGAAAACTTGTATTTCTGGGAATTAAGTCCCAGAAGTAAGAATGCCGATTTGTTGTTGTTATAATGCCATGCCCATGAATACCGCCTCTAGGAAGCAGTACATCTGGAAACAACAGATGGTACATGTGGAAATGGGTTGGATGGAGTATTTTAATACCCACACATCTCTAATTCAGTTCTACAAGTTTGATTTCAATGTTTTCTCAGATTATAAAGTGTTTCAGAATTGGTAAGACAGGCCTGATCCATATTATTGTTACTACCAACAGCATCAGATGAAAGTCTAATGTTGTAATATCACTGTCTATGAACTCTGACTTGACCACATATACATGCACAGGCAGCAATCTTGGCTTGGCTTTTAATAATGGAACAGGTCAGTCCAGTGCGCTTCCCTACCCCTTTACCAACAACCACAGAACACAAATTTATTTTAAGATGAAACCATCCAGAGTGCTACTCTCCTTAATATAGGAAGGAAACATTTAAGCTCTTTCACACTCTGTCTAAACAGTTTATCTCCCTCCACCTTCAAAAGCTACCAGGACTATTATAGTATTGGAGAAATTTCACTTAATATGGTAGGAGAACAGCTTTGCTAGAGAAATGCTCCCTTTTTGTGCTTCAAGCAGGCTGAATTAAATTGTCTTTGGGATATGTTGGCATTTTAAGAAACATACCATCTGAATGGTAGGAAAATAACTTTTAGAAGCTTAGAATTTCATATTCTGTAGTTGGTTAGTTCAACTTAGCTAGAATTAGGATAGTATTGTACTATATATCAAAAGAAAATGAACTCTCAACTACAACATAAGAATGGAAAAAAATAGACATTTGTTGAATATTGCAAACCAACCAACTCCCATTTAACGGTTTCAATGGAAAGGAAGCCTGATCCAGGTGGCTATAAGGTCACCCCAGGTCCAAAAAACAAGTGGCAGCCTATTGTAATTGATGTTCAGCACTGTATTCACTTATGTAAAAGGAAAGGGGGATCTCCTATCTCTCCTGCCCTGGATCACTTCCATGGGAAGCAGTTATCCTAGTGCTTGACCTTCCAACTTGTGCTCAACATGGACAAATGGACTCAAATTCTGAGATGAGTTTACATGGTCCCTCTGGACAGTAGAAGCTCCTTTGTGTGGAGGTAATTATTCGGGGACAGACAAAAGACTCCACATACTTTGATATCACAATCATATCTTAAACACAAAGTATCTCTATAATTTATGCCTAATGGTGAATAAACTGGTATTAACAAGTACACAGAAGACTGAACATAACAAACAGCATCCACCACCTGTACAAAAAGCTCGCTGTTCTTGTTTGTTCCCATGTCCTCCTTCCTTCCTTTCCTCCCTTCTTTTCCTTCTTCTTTCCTTTAGCAAGAAAACAAATTAAAACCAAACAAAGTGATCTATTACTAAGCCAAACATAGTGCTTTACTAAAACATCTGTGAGGGATGTTTCCAATATTTCAAATATTCACTATAGTAAAAAAATAATACTCTTATCCCTAGTTCAGAAAGGACAGCACAGTGTTTAAAAGCAAACTTCTGAAGCTAGACTGAGTTCAAATCCAAATCACTAGTTGTGTCTCTTTGAGCAAATTACTCATGCTTTCTTCATTGGTAAAATAGGGACAATGATGGTACCTACCTCATTGGGTTACCGTGAAGATTAAATGAGTGTGCTGGAGACTGCTAAATCTCACCAATATCTGTATTTCCTTGTTCTCCTCTTCCTCAACACACAGGTGGACTATACTTCTCAGCTGTTAGGTATAGCCATGAGATGAAGTTCTTACTAATGAAAAGTGGTCATGTGCCACTTTCAGGTATGGCCCATAAAAACCTCCTGTATACAATCCTCATTCTCTTTAGCCATCCAGTGGTTAAATTATAAGACTCTTAGGACTTAGAGGACACCAGAGCCACAAGATGGAAAGAGTCTGGGTCTTAAATAATTACACAGAAAAGAGTTGCTCTCACTGACCTTCATGGGATTGTCATGTGAATGCCAAATAAATATTTATTGTGATAAGTCACCAAAATATTTGACTAATAAGGTGAGATAATTCATTTAAAGTATCACAGTACTTGGCACATCCAAAAAAGTGCTCAATAAAAGTTAGCTATTCTAAACATTATTGTGGTGATGCTATTGGGGTTTGTTATGTACTAAATGTTTGTGTTCCCCTCAAATTCTTACATTGAAGCCCTAACTCCCAGTGTGACTATATTTGGAGATGGGGCCTCTCAGGAAGCAATTAAGGTTAAATGAGGTCATAAGGGTGGGGCCTGGATGGGATAGAATTGGTGTCCTTATAAGAAGAGACACCAAAGAGCTAGCCCTCTCTCCACACGCGCATGAAGAAGAGGTCAAGTGAGGACATAGTGAGAAGGCAGCCATCTGCAAGCCAGGAAGAGAGTTCTCACCAGAAACTGAATTGGCCAGAACCTTGATCTTGGACTTCCAGCCTACAGAACTGTGAGAAAATAAATTTCTGTGGTTTAAGTCACCCTATCTGTGGTATTTTGTTATGGCAGCCTGAGCATATCTAAAGTCCTACATGAAGGTGTTAGAAACAAAGTATTTGAGAGATTGTGTACTACTGAAGAGAAATTTAAGTAAGGCCCATCTATACTGAATATTCAATAGGAAACTTGAGATACCTTTCAAAGTTTATTGCTAACATGCATACTAGCCCTTTGTCATTAGAAAAAAATTTCCATGATTAAGACTGGACCAAACCGAAATTTTACTTCACCCCTGCTGCCTATCTACCCTGGTTCAGCAGTTTCAAAAGACAGGCCCAATCACACACAAAATATACTAGGCTCACATAGAAACAACAGCTCTCACCACTTGCTATTGTGGATCTTGAAACTACATGATGCCACCAGCAACGCTCCAAGATTCCCTTTCAGTTTTCTTGGTTTCTTGGCTAATAACCTCATCTCCTTCTGTTTTGACTGAGGACCCAGTTTCTTAGGTCTCTGACATTAGCTCCCCTCTAGGCTTGCATTTTCCTTCTTCGCTCTGCCTTAGACGTGTTCACACACACACATGGTATTTTAGATAACAGCGACTTGACCTCTCACCCCAGATCACCCTTCTGCATGCTGGCTTAGAAGCTCCCTTCTCCCATCTAAATTATCCAGTGTCAAGGTTGTCCCAGGCTCATCAGTAAGTCACAGATTTCTTGTACCATCAAAAGCACATGATAAAGTGATTTACATTCACTTCTCCATTTCCACCTTTTCTTTGACTCTCTGAAATTTAGTTTCCAGTGCCATGCTACCAAAACCAATAACCTCCCAAAAGGTAAGTCCAATGGCTTTTTAGCTTTCACCTTTCTTTAGAGCTCTCTGAAGAAGCTGACACCGATGACCACTTCCTTAGCAAAGCATGCCTAGTCTGCAAAAACCTTCTTTGTCCCTGCATTTCTTCTAACACTAACATACTCCTCAACTTGATTTTATTTCATTCTAAAGAATCATATAACAATATTGCACATATGGTAGGAAAAAAAAAAACACCTCTAACTCTAAAGGCAAAATCATTTGATAAATGATGTTATTTACCAGCATCATATAACTCATTATAGTTAAGTAGAATTTTACATCTCACAGAGAATTTCTGACATATCTCAACAATCCTATGAATAGGCAGGGCATAAATTATTATCCCCAGTTTATATATAAGGAAATTGAAGCCTGAAAATATTCTGTGCTTTGCCAAATTCATCGAGCCGGTAAGTGGCAAAGCCAAGAGAACTCAACCCGTCTTTAAAGGCTCGGTCTCAGGCTCTCTTTAGCATACCACAACCAAAACTTCAATGATATACTTGCAGAGGCAGTTTGAATATTTAAAAAATAACACACAATGCTCTAAATTCACTTGTTTAATTTCACACCATTTTAATCTTCTTTTCCTAAAATATTACACAACTGCTGGGGCTGGCCCCGTGGCCGAGTGGTTAAGTTCGCGCGCTCCGCTGCAGGCGGCCCAGTGTTTCGTCAGTTCAAATCCTGGGCGCGGACATGGCACTGCTCATCAGACCACGCTGAGGCAGCGTCCCACATGCCACAACTAGAAGAACCCACAACGAAGAATACACAACTATGTACTGGGGGGCTTTGGGGAGAAAAAGGAAAAAATAAAATCTTTAAAAAAAAAAATATTACACAACTGCTAAAAACTAAAATCAAAGGGTAAAATACCAGTAAACTGTACTGTTACCAAGGACAAGGTTCATTATCCTGATTAATGGGATGAGAATAGCTAGAAAATTTGGCATAATTACTTAAAAATTAATTACCTCAGATTTCATCAAGTGTTAACATGACTGGTCTCCTTAGTTGATAGTGTTTTATATTTTTATCATTATAGAAAAATAAAATTAGAACACGTATACTCTAAAATGTTTACTGTAATCATATTTAATTGAATTGCTTTTCAAAAATGATAATTTTAAATTCAACTTTTAAGTCAGTGTGCCATTACATTAATTTATTTAGAGTCCTTCACCCATTCGTTCAATAAATATATATATTGAGTGCCCATTATGTACCAGTAAGGTCTGGGTACTGGGGATATAATAATGAATAAAACAAAGTCCCTGCCCCGGTAGAGCTATCATTCTAGAGGGGATAGGACAGACACACAATCAACAAACAAGCAAGTAAAATATAAAGTATGTCAGAATGCAGTAGGTGCTGTGGAGAGAAACAAAGCAACATCAGGGTGTTACGGAGCACTAGAGAAGTTCAGGCCCTGCTGATAAAATGAAATTTTAGCACAGACCTGCAGGAAGGAAACTTTCAAACAGCAAAACACATAGGAATAAATTATTTCATTAATTCACTCTATTTTGGTTAACTTACTACTAGAATTTCGTCAAAATGGCATTATGTAAAGGAATAATAATCTTGTTTTACTATTATAAAATCCTAGACTAATGTGCTTAACACAAAGAATTTCTTTCCTCATAGGTTCTGTTTTAATATTGCATGGGCTAACATTTTCATGTATTCTCCTTTCTCTAAAATGACAGCTTTACTGATGCATTGGTCTAAACATGCATTTATAGAAATCTCTCATATTTATATTAAGGAGCTCCTGCCACCTAGTGAATAAAGAGAACACTGCTTTGGTTAAGGTATCAGGTCGAAAGTCCAACTCTCAGAATGCGGGAAATATCTACCTGGAACTTAAAAGTTCCACCTGGCCAAAAGGGTTAAATCTTCATCAGCTAGTGTCCACTAGTTCTGTATGTTTAACTTCAATATTCATGAAAGTTACTCAAGCTTGGAACCAAAGAGTTCTCAGGTGGAAGGCTTCTGGTTGTTTCCCCTTGGGAGAATTGGGTAGAGACTGAGAATGAATTACTGCAAATGTTGATCAATTACTAGAGAAATAAGTAAAAAGGACCCTATTTGTTCTCACTTTTTTTTATTAAAATGAAGGTCAAACTCAGCAATCCCAGGGAAGATGAATTCATCAGGTTAATTTAGCTCCATCTGGCTTACAAGTTAGCTTTCTTGTACACCTACACATGTTAGAGACATTCTTCTTCCAAGGGTTGCACATAGTTGGGTGCTGTCTTGGGTGCTGCTGTGTTGAAAATCCGTAAGAAGCAACATCAAAATCCATGCAAATGATACGAAATTGAGTTAAAGTTTCACACAATAGTTTCACACAGCTTTTGCACAATTTGAGTAATTTTTTGTACACAGAAAATCCATAGTGCGTGACTCATTTGACTGTTGGGGTGATTTGAGAGTTCAATAGATTTAGTTAAATTAATTAATTAATACCTTAATGATCATTCCTTGTATCCCACAGGTCATGGAACTAATTTGATTCAGTCATTAAGACAAATAAATATGCTGAGTTGACCATGTTTTTCATTGCATGTATATGGCCTTAGAACTAGCTTTTAATCTGTTTCGACTTACAGTAGCTTTCTCAAACAGAGCTTAATGAGGGCCTGTCAATCAATTTCATTTACTGATCACATGCGGTTTGTTTCTACAATCTAGAGGACTTAGGATTTCAGAAAGGACGGGTTGTTCTAGTGTAAAACACACTTTGTGTTGCACCTGAGACAACTGCTAGCTAGTGGCCTTCTAGTGACCACACCACCTAATTTAAAGTTCCTTTTAAACTGCTTTGTTAAACTGTGCCCTTCCTTTTTCTCACTGCCTTATCTTTGTAACTGCTACTTGTACACATCGACTTTACCTGGCTCTTCTTACCACCACTTCGAGATGCTATAATGTTGTAGGAACAGCATCAGCTTTGGTATCTGGCATGTTTGGGCGGTAGTGGTGGTGGTGGTGGTGATAACTAGAAATGGATATCCCTTTTGAGCACTTACTCAGAGTACAGAACAGTGCTAAGTGATTTATAAGCATTATGTCATTAAATATCCATGAAACTCCTTTGATTATAGGTATTATTATTATCCTTATTTCATTGATGGGGAGATCAGGATACAGAAAGTTTAAGTATTTGTTCCAAGGTTATACTGCTAGAAATTAGTGCAAGTCAGAATGCAAATTCAGCTTCCTCTGCCTCCAAAGCCCTAATTCTTAACCACAATGCTTAGAGAAGTTACTTAACCTCTCTGAGCTTTGGTTTACTCACCTGTAAAACAAGGATGCTAATATATACATTCTCATAATGCTACTATAAAGAGCAAATGCACAAATGGTGGGCGCCTTTCTCTCCCATTTCTCCCTCTCCCTTTCTTAGCAACCCAAGAGCTGTTCTATTCTTCAGGTAACAGTAAGAAATTATTTTTGTCAAACTCAAGCGGAGCCCTAACTTTCTTGAACTGACTGCCCCAGAGTTCTTTACAACAGTCTCCCCCACCACCTTACCCCTGCCCTCAGGGTTCCAAGTGATACTTTCTGGCTCTTTGCTCCAATATCCAGATAATCCTTAATACATGCACAGTGGCATAATGCCATCAAGAGTAATTAGCAGCTTGTTAAGCATCTCTGAAAGTCCTTGACCTCCTTCCCTCTCACTCACCCAAGGGCTTCCTTATGTTTGCTTTTATCCCAGAAAGGGCACTGATATTTGTTTATCAAATCACAGTTGACACTATGCAGAAATAGTATCATTGCCGCAGCTGAGACCAGTGTAGTGGGCAATGTGCATCAAACTAAAGGATGACTAGAAGGCCAAGGTGAAGCCCTGCAGCTAAATGGATGACTACTTTTCCTCCAGAAAAATTAAAACTAAATAAAAATTGGAAAAAAATAATGGACTAATTTGGTACTCACCACAGAACAGATTCACTGAACATCTGGAATTTACCAGAATCTAAGATCCCTTTCTGGGAAATCTATTGCCCTTGGGGACTAAAGATTGAAAAAAATTCTATTCAGATGCCAATTGGTTTCCTCAGTTCTAAATTAAAAGCTGTTTTGATGGGAGTCAGCCTGTAGTCTGTGTTTCATTGCCAAGAGAGAAGGAATCCTAAGAAAACGTCCAGATACACCACAACCCTGAGGCACTAAGATATCTTTTGACCTTCCAATGTTTATTCATATTAATGTGGTCTCAAAGGTAAAATTACAAGAACCCACGTTAGGATCCTAGTCTGTGTTGCAATACTCAGCATCTGTAGCAGCCTGCCTCACCTGAGGAAGCAGCCCAAACCAGAACTCTCAATCCAAATAGGCCAGAAAGGTTGTTTAAAAATCAGGGCAAGGGAAGGAATATAGATCCCCACCAGGACTGTGTTATTAAGTGGGGCATGCCTATCTGTTTTGAATCTGGGCCCAAATTCTTATCACCTGTTTCTTCTTGCCTGACATGAATCCTGACCAACTTGCTTATGTGCTTGACCTCCACTCCCGCCTGTACCCTTTTGCTGTGCTTGATCCTCTGAGTGCAGTTCTCAATTCACACATGTTAACCAGACTTCTATTTGTGTCCCTATCATGGCTAGACTTCTCATACACCTCTCAGCTCCCCTGAAACTCCCACTTGTGACGCAGGTCCTCTGGTATGGCCTGACATCCTCACCCCCGGTTTGCTCACCAAGAGCATGCACCATCTTGTCCTTCTGCACAGTGATCCATAAAACCTGGCACTTACTCTTAAACTTGAACACTCAGAGGGCAGAAAATGTGTCTCTGTAATTTTTTTGGCATAGCACACATGCAGTTAAGTGCTTTTTGATTATGATAACCGAATGTACTCAAAAGTTCTCATAATGGAAACAAATTAAGTCCCTTCACAATGAAATTTATGAAGGCCTACAGATTAATACTACCTCAGAGTGGTGGATGAAAATGCCTTTTCACCACCAGCAGAAATGAATCACCCTCAGCTAAGAGGGCAATCTCTTTAAGTACAGGTAGAAGAGGAAACTGGATGGGGGAGGAGAAGCAGAAAAGGCCCTTGACAGCAAAAGACACACAAAGACCTGCTGAATCCAAATAAAGAATCTTACTAACAACTGCCTTCAACATTCTCTCTCTTTTTTTTTTTTGGTGAGGAAGATTGTCCCTGAGCTAACATCTGTGCTGATCTTCCTCTGTTTTTTTGGGGGGATGCTGCCACAGAGTGGCTTGATGAGTTTGATGTGTAGGTCCACTCCCGGGATCCAAACCTGTGAACCCCAGGCTGTCGAAGCAGAACACGCAAACTTAACCACTATGCCACCAGGCTGGCCTCTGTGTTCAACATTCTTTATTCAGATTCACTTCGGATAGTACAATTTCTTTAGAACAATCAGGAGAAAAGATGGCCTCGGGTGAGTGTTCTATGAACATGGTTGCAAAGTGTGTTTTTAAGCACTAAAAGTTGCTTGGTTTCCTCCTTAATACAACTTTTTTCAAAGCCTAAATTATATAATGCTCAAAATAAAAAGAAGATCATTCTACATGTGTGATCTTCTGTGTTTTTAGCTCCTGGGGATGCAACCACTTCTAACGCAGGCCTATAAAGCAATTTCTGCATTGTTGGCTCTCAAACGTTTGGCAGCAATGATTGAAAGAATAGGAAGCTTAAAAATTAAAGTTTTCATTACAATGGTAATTGGTTATATACAGGATTTTAGATTAACTGGACAACTACTAAATGAAGTCTATCAAACCCTGGGGCTAATTATCTTTTTTCCCCCTCTGAATATGCATTGATTTTACCAACTGCAAAAATTAGATAAAGCATGTGTTTCCATAAGCATAGCATTGCATTAATAGCAGTTCTACAAGTGAAGCTATCCAACAGAAACCAAAGGAAATGCTGGAATGAATTCATTAACATTGCAATGGATGTTAACAACCTTCTACCTTGGTACTTTACAAGGATATTCCAAAGATTGCTGATAAGCTTTTACTCAAAAGAAGGATGTGGAGTAGCACCTGTCCCTGATCTTTGAGGGAGTTCAACTCTTTGGGAGACCTGTATTCTCCTCCATAAAAGTGATTCATAAAATGCGTAACAATGCAATTTAATTTTTATGCCTCCATAAATCTTACCCTATAAATCAGATTACAAATCCAAAAAAATAATTCTTCGTCAGTCTTTGGTTTAGAATATATGAGAACCACAGGGCTAGGTAAATAGGCATGAATTCTGCTATTACAACATTTTAAAGGTTTGGGATGTTAGGACACATATGATTTAATTTGATTGGGGTTAGTTTATATTTTTGTGGCTATTCTTTGGACCTTAGGGATGGGAAGGCAGGCTGCTAAAAAACCTAAGTTTGAGAAACAAGATTCTTTCATAATGACAGCCTTCATTCAATTGGTGAACCTAAACTCTGGATGGTAGGAAATATTTTCTGGCCCTGATGAAACAAAAAAGGCTTCTGAGGGAGGCAACCAAGATAAATACTAGCAGGGGAAGAGAGACTGACAAGGTCCTGTAAGTTCAGAAACCATTTCTAGTACCATTGTTATTAATACTACTTGAACATTTACTACCTGCTCTTTATTACTTTGATATATCCTTTCACTTGCATCATCTCATTTAATCCTTAAAGCAGCTCTATGAGATTGGTTCTATTATTTGAACTACTTCACAGAAGAGGAACTTGAAGTTTGGAGAGGTTAAGTAACTTGCCACAGGTCACAGAGGTGACAAATAGGAAAGACAGGGTTCAAACCTAGGACTCTCCAATTCTCAAATCCAAACTTACCAATGTGTCAGAAACGCCTAAGAAACAAATCACTTGAACCTAGAAATAGATCCAAATCAGAAGTTGTGTCCTTTCAGAGTCTTATTTTAAACAGGCCAGGCTTCTCAATGTATTAGGTAAGCATAATGTAGAAAAGCAATGTGGGCCTCAGAGTCATATAGACTTGGGTTCATAATTCAGTGCTTGAAAAACTTAGCTATGTGACTGAGAGCTAGTTATCCAACTTGGCCAAGATATACTTCTCTCATTTAAAGTGGAATAATGATACTTGCCTTGCCAGATCATTGAGAGAATTAAATGAGATAATATATGTAAAGTGCCTACCAGTTCCTGGCACCTAGCATGCGCCCAATAAGTAGTCTAAGTGGTATTGATTATTATTGTGTATGGAGCCACAGTGGCCTGCAAAGACCTTTCAAGTGGTGTCTGGCCTGGTTCAATATGCAGGTCACACAAAATTGTGGGTTTTAAAAGTGTCATTTTGACCACTTTAAAAAGCAATAAAAGCATTTTAAAATGAGGCCCAGTAAATAATAGCTTTTTACCAAAGCAACAGCACAATACTTTTTTTTTTCTTTTTAATGTGCGGTACTAAGAGTGGAAGGAGTAAAATAAATGGTGTCTTTTGCCTCCAAGTGGTCTCCAGAATAAAGTCTGAAAATACTGGAGAGAGAGACAGACACACTGCATGAGCCAAAGGAATACCTTACTTCATTTCTTAAATTTTAAGGCATCTTTTAGACTTGAGGACTCCTGATAATCATCAAATGAAAAACAAAAGGTCTTTTCCTTCTAAGATCATATCAACCAGCCCCCTGACTCCAGGCACACTTGCATGAGAACCATGCTGAACAGATGGCCATCGATTCCCCAGCCTTCGTTAGTAATTTGTGCGAGTGCTTGGCACCCTTCTCTGTCAGGGAGTGCATCCTAATTATATAGAACTCTAGAAGAGTTACTCGGCACCTTCCATAGATTATTTGATGCCACATTTATTCTTAAAAAGAGATTTTTTAAGGGAAGGTTATTAAAGTGTGTTTAATTAAAGCTTCTACCTTTGTCACAAAAACATGTAACTCATCATTAATAACTTGAAGAGATTTCTTCATGCCGAAGGCCTGTCCTTGCTAATTTTAAATTACACATAGTATCCTATTTTTATCTGTTTCTATGTAAAGTTCAGAAACTTAATCAGTTTTTTTATTGCCCCTCCCTCCTAGGTCTTCTCAGAATCTCACGCATTGAGATGGAAAGAACAATGTCCCTAAACTCAGTTTAATAAACACCTTGAGGACATTTGCATTGAGTCAATAATTAAATGCTGCCCCTGATATAAAGAAATGGTACTGATGACACACCTCAGGGAGAGATCATTGGCTTAAAAGATTTTTTTTTTTTGCAGTAGCAAAGATGGTTTTTCAGTGGATCAGTAAGTATTTTCCCAAGGGCAGATATTTGTAAGCTACATGCTTAAGATTTGGGAAGCAAGGCTAGAGGAAGCAAAGAAAGCAAAATGAATTTAATAGAACATGCCTCGCTTCAGCACATAAATCTCCAATCTCTATATGACTAACCTCCTTCTCCCATTACCTTGGCCTCTTGTTGTGTCTTGGCATTCATTTCCACTTGTTTAAAAACATTACGTGTGGGCATGCAACAATATGGCTGATGGATGAATCTCACAAACATAATATTGAAAGACTGCAAACTATGATATCATTTACATAAAGTAAAAATGGGCAAAATTAATGTGTGCTGTTAGAAGACAAGACGGTGGTTAACCTTGAAGAGATAGTGACTGTCAGCAGGCAGATATTGGGGATATTCAGTTTCTTGATATGCATGTTGGCTACATGGGTATGTTCAGTGTATGAAAAATCATCAGCCTGTACACTTATAATAAGGATGCTTTTCTATATGTATACTAAACTTTGATAAATATTATTTCTAAAGGGTAGGTGTGGGGTCTTTCCATGTAGTATGATTTGCCCAAATCCCTCACCCGTTTCTCCATTGATCCCACTAATACTAACCAAGTGAACATAAGAAACACAGCCAGTGTGCCAATAGGTTTCTTATATGTTTTCTAAAGTGAAACAATGGCTTATGTGTTTCCTCTGTAATCATGGATGATAGTGTTCTACTGCTTTCTTCATTCATCCATCCATCAAATATTTGTTGAACACCTTTTATGTGCAAGACACCGTATAAAGCAGTGGGGATAACAATGGTGACTGACATAGATATGGTCCTTGCCCTCTGAGAGCTTATAGTCTGATGGGGAAGACATTCAATAAAGCATGAAATGATTAAATAAAATAACTGCAGATTGTGATAAGTAAAATGTAGAAAATAAAACAGAGTATAAAGTGAGAGAATAGGGGGGATGAAGAGGTCTGTTTTAGATTAGATGATTAGAGAGGGCCTCCCTGAAGTACGAAGTCACCATCCGTGAAGTTTCGGGGAATCATCATATAGGAAGACCCTGAGATAGAAAAGCTTGAGCCACCACAGAGTGGCTTGCCCTCCCTAAGCCACCACTAAAGCTGCTGACACTGTGGGGAAGACAAGAGGTGGGGTCTAAAAGCAAAGCGTTTCCAGGAAAAACTCACAAACCTGAAAGTGATATACTACCAAGTTTGAAGACTTATTGATTATGACCATCTTCTTTACTTCCTCAGTTAAATGCTTATAATGAAAGATGGTTGAGGAGTACAAGGAAACCTTTTCAGGCTTTTTAGAAAATTAAAGACATGATGCATCAAGACTAAACTCATGCACCCCAGAATTCTCTTAACCAAGTCCTTACATATCACATCTCATATCATCTACTCAAATCATAACTCCTAGAACCAAAGTTTGATACAATCTCATTAGTGTATAATGCAAACATTACTCCAGCTTCACACTGTAATTCTCTATCCTCAACGCAGACACACACACACACGGAGTATGAAAGGGCTGCACTGCAGTTTGATGATGTCCTTTGAAGTGATTTTGTAATGTATTACCAGGCCTTAAATGGCAGCAGCATCATAGATACTTCTCTTTCAGGTATGGATGAACCCATTAGAAACAAAGCATCTAGCACATCTTATTTGTAGAAACATACCTCCTACTATTTGCACAAGTAAAAAATTTCAGGCAAGGTGGACTACATGCATGTGTCTTACCCGTGTCTAAAGCAACTGTACCACATGGTAAAAGCTTCTCAGGTTGTTTATTCTAATTCGAAAAGTAGTTTTACAAGGATTGATTCCGCACAAAAACAAATACCCAAGAAAAAATTTTTCAATTTATTTTCCTACAAAGATTTCTGAGTTTTCTGCCACACTCTGGGATGCCAGTTTTTGACTGAGCTAAACATGTCTCCCACCACAAGTGCTGAGTAGAAGAATCTGACCTTTGCAGGAGAAAGTCTTGCTAGCTATAGGGGTCACTCCTTCCCTCCTAGTCTAGGGTAATTAGGGTATGAGGGAGGAGAGTACAGCTGGAAGAAAAGTCCAGTATGAAGGGAAGTATACTTGACATGTCTTGGGGTTCAGGCCCTATCTATAGCTTCTACTCAGGGGCCACAATTGAATCTGTGGCCTGCCACATCAATGTAGCTGACTGGATCAGTGTTGAATACCCAACTCACGAAGGACGGCCTAGCTTCACAAGCTAGGCTGAGCCAATCGTAGGCCATCAGGGATTTAAACCTAGAGACGTGGAGGAAAGGTCCAGGTACTGGATCTGAAAGCTCATGCAGAGTTAGGGCCAAAACATCCATAGTGAGCAATGCTCAACATGGCTAAGAAGAGGAAGCCAATTACAGGGAGCAGAGGTGTGAGGGGAGAAGGAGCAGATGTGCAGAAAGAAGCCATGATAAGGAAGCAGACATAAGAAAAACTATGCACTCGCAGAGAAGTGGAAAAAGCCACCTAAGTTTCCAATATAGTAGTCACATCTTGCCATTGCATTCTGTAAGATGTCCCAATATTCTTTCAATAACCTTCCCACTTTACTATCTTAAATGAGTTTCCATTTTTTGCAACCAAAATGAACCTTGACTAGAAGAGAGGAGGACCCAGCCCCCTTAAGACTGCAACTATGAAGGTGGCAGTAGAGAGAGAAGGGAAAGGAGAAAAGAGGAGAGAGGCATGGGAGAAGAAGAGAGATGCAGAAGAAAGAATATACTAAATATATATTGAAAATCAAAGGAAGAGGCACAAACGTGGTAGCACGCAGGTGGTAAATGAAAAAGACTGCATTAGTGGTCAAGGGCACGTCAAGGCAGATTTTTCAGAACTCTCTACTGTTTACCTTTCATGATACCCTTGCTGCCCCTCATTATATTATTGGAAAGGTATCATAACATTGGGGAAAGGAGATGAACATTTAAGCCAGCCAGATTAGGGTTCAGAATCCAGATTCTCCACTTCCTAGCTGTGTGACCTTAGGTAAGTTTCTTCACCTCTATAAGCCAAATTTTCATTATTTGTAAAATAAGAATAATCTCTATCCCTCAGGGTTGTTGTGAGAACTAAATTAGAGAATTTAATGCACGTGGCAGGGAGCCTGGCAGGTAGTAGATGCTCAACAAATATTAGTTCCTCTCCTGTCAGGAACTGACAGGACTTTGTTAAAAAGCTGACACTCCAATTCTGAAATGTAAAAAATTTTTAAATAGCACTCCAAAATCAATGAGCAATGATTTTTTTGAAATTTTGGTATTACCCGACTGGTTTTCAATCTCATTTCATCAGAGCTCTAGGATTCCAAAGAGGTTCATTAAGGGTCACAGTATGGGCTGACAAGGAGGCCAAGCAGAAGGCAGAGCAGATGAGAGACTGGACCTCAGCCCTCACTCTAATCTGGGCAACTGCATTTTCTCAATTATTTCAGATACTGGGGTTCCACATAGAATTTTACTTAAAAAGATGATTGTATTTCTTTAAGTAAAGAAGCTGTAAATCTTTGCTACTGTGCAACATGGTCTCTTTCCCTTGCACGGTCAAGCCTGGATGGCAATGGTACTTGACTCTGACGTTTCCGCATTTCTAGTCGCCTCATCCTAGTAGAACTATCTCCATAAGGCTTCAGGTCATTCTTAAATGGATCAGAACTGCCATCTGAAAATATAAGCTATCTTAAGTATATCAGTGTAGATGTATGCTGCTCATACAGTCGTGAACAAACTTATCCAAAGGAAATAGCAGTGGGGGTTTGGATTCACTAGACCAGTGGTATGCAAGAGGCCTTTGGAAATAAGATGTAGACCCCAACCTGGCTCACCCAGAGAACATCTGTTAATGATCAGTGATACTTGACAGGGTCTACCAAGGAGAAAAAATGAAATAAAAGAATATGAACAATAAAGACAGTTCAAGTATGAAGCATCATCATGGGATGCATACACATGCAAAAGCAAAAAATGTAGAAAAATACTGAATAATCTCATAAAGAGTTGGAGTCAAACTGAGGCTTTTTCAGGCAAGAGAAGCTATCTCAGAGGGTCCTTCTAGAACTGAAATAACTGATTGTTTTTCAAGTTGCCCAGAGTGTGTATGACTATTAATGATATGATTAGTTTCAGGGTCAGAGATAAATGGGTTCCCAACAGAGCGAGAGTATATATCTCCACTATACACAGTTTTCCAACATATTTTTTAATTCAGCCTCGAACTGACTCCCTCTAATTTTATTTAAAAGAAAGGTTGTTATTCTTGAATGCGTAATGATATAAGAGCATAAAAGATTTCCTGATATAGACTCAGCTGGGATTTTACTCTAATATTATTAACCTAAATGAAAACTTTCTTGAGCAAAGCTGATCTTATTTCTATATTGTCAAGACTGACAATAACTTGCATGTCTTCTGCAATGGAAACTAATGTTAGCTACCAGGTAAAAGTAGTGCAACCATTTGTAACTTTCCTTTAAAGTACCTATCACCAAAATAATTACATGCTAACACAGGGGCATTAGAAATTAGAAATTCTATCAAAGAGAAATTAAGTATTCTATACACAAATCAAAGGTACATTACAGTCTAGATTGTGAAACAAGAATTTCTCCAATATCGTGATGATTAATCCCATGGTGAAAAAAATCAGAAAAAGCCACAAGGCTTCTTGGAAAAGAGACTAACATAGCATTTACTTCTCCCTTTACATTATCTAAAATATCAATTCCAGATATTGGGAAAAATAGTCAATCTAGAGGTTAATTTTCCTAGACTATGAAAATTAAAGACCTGGATGTTTTAAAAACATCTGGATAATTTATAGATTTTTACTTTTCATAAGTATTTCTGATGTAACATTGACCCAGATTAATATTTAGTCATAATGCAAATCCTTTTATTTAAGAAAGGAAGAAGGAATTAAATTCCTTACAACAGAATGGTTTTGAAATGTTTTTGTTTCCCATTGGAGTACAGAATGATGTATTACTAAATCCAAATGTACACAAGGTCTGAGGATCATTCTGATAACTTTTGGTCAAATTCATTGGCATTGTCGGTGATCCTTAGTCATTTATAAGTTAGGAAGACTAATCCTCCAATAAATCCAAAGATGTGCCTGATTTTTTACATTGTGTTCCTCTCTTATACATTAATACTTGTTCTGATAATATAAAATTTAAAGATCAAATAATATGGTTACACTTGTAATCACAGCTTACATCATAAAACAAAAAAGAGAAAAAAGTGCTCTGGAATAAATGTCTCTCCTACCTCCCGTGCTGCCAATACTTCTAATTCCTGTCACTTTCCAAAATAATCATGAAAAACTTGAAATGGAGTCATGAAGTGCCTATGCAACATATCACATTTGCTGATCCTTTATGAAAGTTAGGCAGGCAGTCAAGAAGGAAAGAGGTGAGGAGAGCTAAATTCTTCACGTCAATTCTGTTCAGCACCAATTATCCCTTCTCTCCACCTCAACATCTTAATCATCTTTACTAAGTTAGCACTTTGACCAGAAAGACCCAGCCAAATTCCCCAAAGAACTAACAATACCACAGGAGCACATGAGCACTGCATCTGAGAAGTAAAGTGATGAATATCCATGAGGGCAAGGACTTTATCTCTTATTCACAGTACCTAGCATTGGACCTGGCACATAATAGGTACTCATAAATATTTAATGAATAAATGAATGAGTGAAATGAAGACATGTCCAAGGCCTTCTCCTTTTCCATTATCCATTTCCCTCCCCTCCAACTAGTAATCTCCATCTCCCACAGAAAATCTTGGCCTTATTTCTTCTTTGAGACTATAAGCATTTCACTGCAGCCAGAAAAACTCGCTCCCCTATAGAGTTCACGGTGATAGGATCGACTTGTATTAGACCATGGAGGATTCTGCTTCTCCATTACCAGGTAACTATACGTTTTGCATTAGTTCTCATTGTTGTAAGTATGATGATTGAGACATCACTGCAAACACTGGAAATCATTAAGGCTGTAACCAGGTTTCGTCACAAATATTTCAAATAAATCCAAGCAATTCTCTAATTTTTTAAATTTACCAACAATTAAATGCACCTGAAAATTACAACCTGGCCTTAAGTCCTACAATTGCTATAGATTCTTAGTTTGCAAAATTTGCTAAATGTAACCCTATATTTATTTAGCAAAGCTACATTACATACAACATTAATATTAATAAAACAAGTCATCTCATTTATCTTTATTAACAAGACTGTCACTTCATAAATTTTCAACTAACACTCAATGACTTTTTATATTTGAATGCAAAAAAGACAAATTAAAACTCTTCATCCATTTCACTTCAACTGAGGGAAACCAAGCAGAAAACACAGTGAGAACAAATGCCCTCTAGGAACTGAGAGCTCAAGTTTGGTTTGATCAAGGTTGGGTTCACTGGCATAGGACAAAGTTAAATCTTTACGACTTGCGATTTAACTTTCTTAATCATGAAAACCATATTGATTCAGGACACTATGGTAGCAAAACTAAATATAATTCTGCCCCTTTGAAGAAGGAGCTTTTATACCCCATGTATTCCCTTTTAATCGGCACAAATGGTCAGCAAAATTTACTAGGCAACATATGTGAATTTTATGCTAACATAAGGTCAGTATGTTAACATAGAGGTGGTACAGATCAATTCAAGAAGCTATTTCTGAAGTAGAACCAGCCATAAGTAGGGACCAGCTGGATAGGGGATGAGAGAGAGAGAGTTAGGGTAAATAGAGTAAAGCGTAGAGTTAATTGGCAGTTTTTTCCTGCTAACAAGGAAAATCCACTCACATTTTAAGTTAACACAACACATATTTAGTGAGGCATAAAAAGAAGTTAAAGGGTTTATGATTAGCAAGCCAGGCCTTCCTCGCTCATGGTTTGTTTTTGAATCCCAGGTACCCCAAAACATGCCATAATTGAATTTGGTTGATTTCTAACCATTTCTTCAATATATTAAAAGTCACTTTGAATGCTAAGCCCACCCACCAAGAATCTGACCATAGCCCCTAATAATATCCATTAGCTCTTCTCAGGTCCAATCTTTCCCTTGTCACAGGTTCATCAAATTTTTTCAAGCTTTTCTTGTTTCAAATAGGCTGAAAGAAAAAATACATACATCTAAAAATATATACTACATATATAATAAATATTAATATATAACAATGTGTATATGTATACACACACACACACAAACATAGCATTTCATTTCCAGCTTCAGTTTTTCTGACCTTACTCCTATAAGCTTTCACAACTCTAATCACAGGCACATGCTTCACAAGAGTTTAAAGATTCATGTTTCTCTCAACATTACTTTTTGGTTATAAAAATTAGTTGAGCCATAA
Source organism: Equus quagga (assembly GCF_021613505.1). Taxonomy (NCBI): domain Eukaryota; kingdom Metazoa; phylum Chordata; class Mammalia; order Perissodactyla; family Equidae; genus Equus; species Equus quagga. Next base: position 23,814,544 of record NC_060276.1, on the reverse strand, counting down.
TAGACTCTCTATTTAAATCTGCAAGATTCTAACCTTATAATTAGACTTTAAAATATACTTTTTACTCCCACTAAATCTGTCCTTCAACCTCAGTGAAACCTCCAATCATATCCTTTTCTCTAAGTTCCCAGTTTATCAGCCTCTTCCTGACTACCCTTCCATGCCTATCTGACCCTTATCAGTGATCACATGTCCCTTATGCCCCTGACCTGCTACCACATCTGGCCTGTTAATTCACAACTTTGCATCCAGCCTTCCTCCATTTTTTTTTCCTCTTCCTGCTCACAGGCAGCTGAGAGCAAGAGGAAACCCACATCTTCTTGCTGAATGGTTCCATGGCAGATCTATGAATTTTTTCTACAAGAGTTGGTCCTTAAAAATCTAGCATTGATGATACTATCCCAATCAGAATCCCAATGACATTCTTCACAGAAATAGAACAAAGAATCTTAAAATTCATGTGGGGCAACAAAAGACTGCGAAAAGCCAAAGCAATCCTGAGAAACAAGAACAAAGCTGGTGGCATCATGATCCCTGACTTCAAAATATATTACAAAGCTAGAGTAATCAAAACAGCATGGTACTGGTACAAAAACAGGCACAAAGATCAAGAGAACAGATTGAAAGCCCAGAAATTAAACCACACTTCTACGGACAGCTAATCTTCGACAAAGGAGCCAAGAACATACAATGGAGAAAGGAATGCCTCTTCAATAAATGGAGCTGGGAAAACTGGACAGCCACATGCAAAAGAATGAAAGTAGACCATTATCTTTCTCCATATACAAAAATAGACTTAAAATGGATCAAAGACTTGAAGGTAAGACCTGAAACCATAAAACTTCTGGAAGAAAATACAGGCAGTACACTCTTTGACATCAGCCTTAAAAGGATCTTTATAAATACAATGTCAACTCAGAGAAGTGAAACAAAAGAAAAAATAAACAAGCGGGACTTCATCAAACTAAAGAGGTTCTGGAAGGCAATGGAAATCAAGATCAAAATGAAAAAACAACCCACCAACTTGGAGAAAATATTTGCAAATCATATATCTGATAAGCGGTTAATCTCCATAATATAGAAAAAACTCACACGACTGAACTACAAAAAAAAAACAACCCAATCAAAATGTGGGCAGAGGATATGAATGGACATTTTTCCAAAGAAGATCTACAGATGGCTAATAGGCACATGAAAACATGCTCAACATCACTGATCATCAGGGAAATGCAAATCAAAACTACACTTAGATATCATCTTATGCCCATTAGAATTGCTATAATCATTAAGACATAAAATAATAAATATCCAAGAGGTTGTGGAGAAAAGGGAACCCTCATCCACTGCTGGTGGGAATGCAAACTGGTGCAGCCACTTTGGAAAACAGTATGGAGACTTTTCAAAAAATTAAAAATAGAATTACCATATGACCCAGCTATCCCACTACTGGGTATTTATCCAAAGAACTTGAAATCAATAATACAAAGATACTTATGCACCCCTATGTTCACTGCAACATTATTCACAATAGACAAGACATGGAAGAAACCCCAATGCCCAATGACTGATGATTGAATAAAGAAGATGTGGTATATATATACAATGGAATACTACTCAGCCATAAAAAAGACATAATAGTCCCATTTGCAACCACATGGACGGACCTTGAGGGCATCATCTTAAGTGAAATAAGCCAGCAGAGAAAGAAAAACACCATATGATTTCACTCATATGTGGAATATAAACAAACGTACAGATGAAGAGAACAATTTAGTGGTTACCAGGGGGAAGGAGGGGGAGGGTGGGCACAAGGGGTGCAGGGACACATTTATATGGTGTTTGACAAATATTAATGTACAACTGAAATTTCACAATGTTGTAAACTATTTAGACCACAATAAAAAAAAATTTTTAAAGAGGGTATGTAGTTCATTTCAATTAAATATATATTATATTGAAAAAAATATAGCATTGATGCTTTTACTTAGCCCTACTTCACTCAGGCCATGGATGACTTTTTTCCTTATTCTTAGAGAAATCAAAAGTCATCAGGTCTGAACTCAACTTCCCTTACCTATCTATACCTTGAAAATGTATTTTCATCTATTCTTACTCCTTTCTCTTCTGCATCAAAGGAAGAAATGTCCTCTGAATTTTCCAAGACTCTTCCCCATCTGTGCTTTTAACCTCCATCTCCCCTGTACTGCCTCTTCTGAAAATGTACTCTGTCAATTATATTCCCTTTCAAAATTCTATCTCTAACTCTCTCTCTATACATCTGTCAATCTCTCTCTCTCACTTTCCTTTTGTAATCTCTCTTTCTCTCTCTTGCTCATTCTCTTGCTCTCTCTCCAGCATTCAATCTCTTTCTCAATCTCTCTCAGTCTTTCAATTTCTTTCTCAATCTTTCTGCCTTTCTTAATTTCTCTCTTCTCATTCCTTCTGTTCCTTCTCATTCTCTTCTTTCAGTTCATAAACAGCACTATATCTTAGTTCTCCTCTAGTTTAATTACTACCTCTCTAGCCCAACTATGTGGTCCCTTTGTCGGCTTCCCTTTCTCTACCAGCTTCTTAAAACCTGTCTTTCCCCTGAGTTATGTCCTCTTCACTTTTCTCTTCTCATTCTATATGCTCTTATTGAGCAATTTCACCCGGGTACATGGTTTTAACTACCCCATATATGCTGATGATTTTCAAATCTATGTCTCTAGCTCTGAGTTTTCTCTCGAACTCCAGTTCCATAGTTCTGAATGCCTAGTGTTCCACAGTAATCTTATCTTATAGCAAACGTGTCCAATAGCACCTTTCTCAATCCTCCTCCTGTATTCTCTTGGTGGTTGCTAAAGACTTAGGGTCATTCTTCTCTATTGCTCCTTGTGTCCCATATACAATTGGTTACTAAGTTCTGTCTATCATACCTACAAAATATTTCTTCCTTTCCATTTACACTGCTCATGTCCTAATTCAGGCACTCACCATCTCTTACCTGGATAATTGTAGCAAACTCCTAACTGGTTCCTTTATATCCCACATCCTCTCCCTCTAATCTATCCTCGATACTGATACCAAAATTCTCTATGACATTGAAACAAGATCATGCCAGAATTCCACTTAAAACACTTTAGTGGCTCTCTTTGCCTACAGGATAAAGTCAAAATTCATTAATTGGTATGCAAGGTTCTGTCCATCCTTCTAGTATTCTATATTTTAAATTGTCCCAATGCAACTTATGCTCCAGCCACACTGGAATCTATGACACCGAGGTCAAACAAGTCATGTATTTCCATGCCTTAGTTCATGTTCTTTCAGCAGCTTGGAATGGATCCCACCCACACCCCCAACATACATTCTTACTCTTTTAACTGGTAAAATCCTATCCATTTTTCAAGACCAGCTCAAATGTTACCTTCTCCTTCTAGAGCCCACTCTGTGTCTCCATTAACAAAATTGACCTCCTCTGTTTGCCATGGCACATTGTGAAAATCTATACTATAGCCCTTGTTCCACCAGGCCATGGTTATTTGTGTCCTCTACTCTTCCACTAGATTATTAGTTCCTGAGGACAGAAATGACATCTCATCCATTTACATCCCCAGTGCCTAGCACAGGGTATGGTAAATATTTTGTTCTCAATGAATTTGTAGGTAGTAAATGAATTAACTAATATATTTAATTATTAAGAAAAATAATTTCCATGCAAGAATGGATAAATTCTAATACACTTTAAGTGCCATGGAATTAAGGATATTTAAGATATTGAATGGTAATGCTACATAAAACATTTTGTGTCCCCATCTGTGGAGAAGAAGTAACTGTGACCATTGAGGAAACTAAAAGTAGAAGAAAACAGGATCATTTTTTGCTTCTGATGTAAGGATACCCTGATCAAAGAAAAAAACAAAACAAAGTACTTTCCATATGTGAGGCACTAAATTAGGATGGAAGTGTGCAACTCACATCTTTTAGGTATCTTAGGACCCAACTCCTCTAGGGTCCAACACAGGCAGCATTCTTAATTTTTAGCCTAATTAAACTATTATTTCAGCAACAAACACATGTTTGTAGCCTATGTAATCAAGACCATCACCAGCTAAACACTTCTCTCAAGAAATGGAAGGAAGAAAGAGAGGGAGGGAGAAAGGGAGATAAGGAAAAGTCCAAAATTGTGGTTAGCTGTGAAAAGGGACTTTTCACATTTCACACACAAGATTGTGTTTACAAGAAGCCAGAACAGGTAATCTGAGTTACTGTTTGGTTTTCATTTCTATTTTCCCTTCTCAACTATTCTAAATAGATCTATATGAATTTCAAAAATTAAGGCCGAGTCAAAACTCACAGAGAGTATATCATAGTTGAAAAATACTAAAATAAATAAACCTAGTAGTTTACACTACTCTAGCAAATTTTCTATAGTGGTGACTGAACTCTCCTGAGTCTACATTCCTTTCACATGGTCTCTCTTGTGAGACAGCTGGCCTGGGTTAGAGGGTACAGACTGGCAGGAAGACATAGTGAAAATAAGTGGCTTATTTAGGGGAATTCTAGCTTATTCACTTCAAAGCAACCATTTGTAGGGAAGGAAGAAATTTTACTCTACCCTTGTAGGTTCTTCTGAGTGGTCTAAGAATTAAGTTGACGTGAGACAGAGTAACAGGAGAAAATCAAACAAAGTTTAATAGCATGTACATATGGGAGGAATCCAGGAAAACTGAGTAACTCCCCAAAGTGGCCAAAGCCCCACCTTAAATACCATCTTTAGCTAAAGATGAAAGAGGATGCTGAGGGTAGTGGTTTGGGACTTCAGAGGCAGGCGAGGAAAGCAATTCACATGGAGGTGGAAAAGCAAATGTTTGGTAAACAAATGTTTGCTGGGCCATCTATAGACAATGGGACCCAAGAGAGAACTTTGATAAAATGGGCCTAGCAAGGGTCCTCCCAGTCTACCACACCTAGAGTTCTCTATGGTGACGGCTCCTTCCTGGGACAGACCTTTTATCTTAAATTCTTTTAGGCAGTTAGGCGAAAGGTCAAAGTTTCTTTTTGAGTCTTTTGGTCTTAACAGTAATCATGCCAGAGAGACAGATTTTGGGGTAGCAAATTCTGATCCCCCCACAGTCATCTACTATTAAACATACACGTGGCTATTATACCACATCTCTTAGTGAATACCTAACCTAAAATAAAGTCATAACCTTGTTTTGTCTCTAAATATAGCAACAGATAAAAATTGTTAAAAGCTAGCAAAATATTAAAAGCACGTTTTTTATTCATGAAAACATTGGTAAGCAAGCTGTACAAAGCACCACAGTAGATTTTAGCCAGATATAATTTCTGGCAAAATTTGAGCAAGGATAAAATTTCTGTGTGATGAAAGTCTTTCTAAGAAAAATTGCTTCAGTGAGATCGTGATTCAATGTTTGACATTCCCTATTGTTTTCTATTAAAAGGCTTTTAGAAGTTCTCAGCAGAAAGTCAAACCCGTTCATGCACCAATATTTATTACTTAAATGGCACAGTGAGGTTTATACAAAATCAAAGTTATCTTTAAATAGGAAATCTGTCTGTATAAAATTCCTGTGAATGTGAGGGGAAAAAATCGAAATTCTAGTAGGCCGACAGGTCTTGAAAATGTATGACACATCTCAAGCTTACAGCAGTAGTTATGTTGAAAGGGTAAACTTAACAAATAAATCATCAGAACATGATACCTTAAAAAGCAACTCTGGCTAAAAATCCTTAGTAAAAAAGAAATCCCCCCAAATATTAAAATAAAATGTCTTTAATCTTTCCAGCAAAGTTACAAAGCAATGAAAGTATTTATCCAAAATAGTTTAGCATCACTGCTTTAAAAATAATGGCAAGTCAGCATAACACACGGATCAGAAACCAATGCAGAAAATGACACAGATGAACTGTTTGTGGTATGTTATACATTATTGCTTTGTAAGAGAAAATGCTTGAAAATGGGGCTTGCGTAAGGATATTATAAATTACTTAGATAATTATGTCACAATCATAGAAAACAGATGAGGTTATTTTTAACTCTTACAAATATAGGAAGCATATTGAGGGTCATGAGAGTGGTACAAATAGTATAACTGGCATTAATTGAAAATTGTATAAATGGTTTATGTTGAAAAGAGATTGTATCTTTTTTAATGAAAGGCCAGGCCCCAGATAGTCTAACCTAGTAGTTCTCAAGTAGGGTCAATTTTGTCCCCACCCACCCCCACCCTGGAGACATTTCACAATGTCCAGAGACATTTTTGATTGTCACATTTGGGGGGGGTATGATACTGGCAAGTAACGGATAGAGGCCAGGGATGCTGCTAAACACCCCCACAATGCACAGGACAGCCCCTCACAATAATTACCCAACCCCAAATGTCAATAGTGCCTTCAGGAGAAACTCTGGTCTAAGTAAATACAACGAGACCTCACAACAACCTTAGCTAACATAAACTGAAATTTGTCATTAAAAATATCATCTTGGGGGCTGGGCAGTGGCATGGTGGTCAAGTTCACACACTCTGCTTTGGCAGCCTGGGGTTCGCAGGTTTGGATCCCAGGCATGGACCTACGGACTGCTCATCAAGCCATGCTGTGGTGCTGCGGTGGCGTCACACAGACGAAATAGAGGAATATGGGCCCAGATGTTAGCTCAGGGCCAATCTTCCCCACCTAATATATATATATATATCATCTTGGATCTCATGTCCATGCACTGTACAAAACATATTAAAAGATATTTTTAACAAGTTGATTTTACTTTTAATTTATGGGTTTTTCCTAGATAGCATCATAACAAAGCTACTTTGTGTATTCATCTAGTAGGGCAGTATGCTCCATGGAAGGCAGTGAAGAGTAAGAAGTGCTGTGAATGTGCAGAGAAATGTGTGTGTGAATGTGTGTGCATTTAAGAAAGTAAGAGATGACTTGGCCAACTAAAGGGGAACAGAATACACCACCCCAAAATATACCTCCTTGGCATAAGGATTATTTTAAGCCGATGATTTTTAAGAAACAGTTGACATAGGACAAGCTCTGAAAATTGAGAAGTTATCCTTTTCTAAGAGACATTTACATGTACGTATAAGGGAAATCTCCATTTGCAAGGCTGTCTCCCTCTCTGTACCAGGAAGAGAAGGATAACAATAAATCTCTAAAAACTGTTATCAATTGAGAAGGTGATGACTTATATCTGCATAGCAACCTTACGTTTGTTTATTCTGCTTTGCCTGATAACCCCCTCATAACTGGCTCCCCAAACCCCACCTCTTTTGTCTTTCGCTGGAGATGGTTTTTAAGGCGCTTACTTGGGCCATTTTGGGGAGTCACTCAGTTTTCCTAGGTCTCTCCCACGTACAGGAGGTATACATGTGATTAACTTCTGTTTTTCTCCTGTTAGTCTGTCTTTTTACTACAGGGAGGTCTCAGCCAAGAACCTAGAACGGCAGGGGGAAAATATTTTTCCTCCCCTACACAATACAGATGCGGAGGAAGAGAAAAAACATCACATGTATGGAATACCATTCAACTGCAAAGAAAGGAGAGGACATGAACTATAGAAAAATGATCATTTTTGTTCACTTGGACAAAACAACACAGGATTCTCTGTTCATGGTATTCAGAGAAGGCTTGCCAGTATAACTTAAAAGGCATTGTTCTATCGGGAAATTTCTAAGAGGAGAGCTTTAGCCATACAGTTCTAGGAACACACAGAACCAGATTTACCTGAATGGCTTGTGCAAACTAGGATATTGTGAAGAAGGAAGTTTATGAAGACCAAGATTATTGCCACCCAAAAAAATCTTCTGGATTCAAGATGTGCTATATGGTCAAGAGGCTGAGAGATGCTATTGAAGAGAGCAATATAACAAGCCTAATCCAGATCCCACTGACTGAGTTGCTTGAGAAAAGAGAGAAGGAACAGAGAACAATGAAGTCAGTGATAAAGCAAGGAATGGAGGTGTGTCTAAAATCCCACGGAAACAGCTTCCTGAGGAAGCTGAGTCCCAAATGAAAAAGCAATCATAAGGCTAGGGTCCCCCAACTGCTGTTTCCTCACTGGAGGAAATGTCTTAGTAATTCAGTTACTGCTTAAAGGAGAAAGGAATCTATCAGGAGCCCAAGAAAAGCTTGAGGGAAACTCTTTTGTTTCCCCAAAGAAAGAGCTAAATCAAGGAAATTTGGTGCTTAAGGAGGACTGCCACCAAGTGTTCTCTTTTAACACAGAAAAGGTAAAACAAGCAGCGTTCTCTCCAGGAGCTTCAACTGTTAGAATACCCTGGGGTGTATGACTGGGGGGAGGGGGAGTCTATTCAAACACAATTTCCAGAATCACTTACTGCATTCATTATAGGTATTTCTATACTGGTTCAACCCTTTACGAAAAAGATCTATTCCTCTTATGGATGTAGACTGAATTAACCTCCTGAGTGAAGAGAAAAAAAAAATTCTAACTGGCTTAAATTCCTCAGATGAGACTACTAAAACAGCATTGAGAGTTACTTTTTCTTTTTCTTTTTCTTGATGGGTAATTAGAGAAACTTTACTAATCAGCAAAACAGAGGGTGTTTTAATGCCAAGCATACTTGAGTACAGTAATCCCATCTAACATTTGTAGAGCTTTCATTTTCACAAAGCACTTCCTCACTGGAGTCCTCTTATACCAACTGTATCTACATAAAGCTGGGATTTTCAGATTAAGCTATTCTTTGACCCTTAGTTTCTACCCTACTTCGCTACTATGATTCTGTGAAAAGTCAAATTGGGTGTTAAATGTAAGGCACAAATTCACAGACAGCAATTTAGCATGAAAGTGTTTCAAAAGGGAACACTTGGAAAGGATTTGAATGTAGTGCCTGAGCAGAGATGAATAATGCACACTCATGTCTCCCAGCGATGACACAGAAATCTTTTACACAAGATATCTGTCTCCACACTTAATAGGTCAGTTGATTGTTATTTTCACCATATATGTGTTGTATGGACTATTGTTGAGAGGTATTTCTTCAATAAACTAAAGCTGTATTTTAATTTTCACATCATCTCCTTAAACATTAGTATACTTAAAACAGTGTGATAAAATACAATTTTCAAAGAACAGCGGGATGTTTTTACTGCTTCATACATAACTCAATGGCAAACATGGAATTAATAAAAAGAAAATACAATCAATTAGTTAAATGTTACCTGATTCACTACCCAACTAGATTTACTACAGGCCAAAGTAATTATCTAATCTCCATTATGCCAGCGTTTGGAGCCAATCCACTCTAAAAAGAAAGGGCACTGGCATTATATTTTTTAATTTACATATTTAAATTGAAGTCATAACCCAGAGGTTTGGGATAAGACTCTGAAGTCATCGAAGTTATGACAAAGAGTAAAAGATGAAAACTAGTTTGAAAATTTTCTGTTTGAAGAAGTTTCTAAGATGCAATTAAGAGTAAACTAGATCTCAAAGTAGGAAGTTACAGCAAAAGTATAACCCAGAGACATTACTGCGCTAACAGACGGAAAGGATCTTGAAATTTCCACGGAAGTCTTTTGCTCTTTACTCAACATATTTTCACCTTCCTCCTCTCTATATTATTATGAAAAGAAAAAGCAGACCCATCTGAGGTAGTACTTGTCCACATTTCTTAAGGGAGTTAAGATCAGAAACGAGACCATACAAAAAGGAGACCATGGGAAATTAGTAGACTGTAGAATCCAAACACCTGGAGGTCAGGGCTTGTGCATTTTTGTTTTTGACACTTTTGCATCTTAGGCAAGACACAGGCATAACGGATGGTTGGTTAAGAAACCCTCCTAACGAGGGCTTTTGTGAGATCATATTCTTTATAACCATCTCTGATTATTCTAAACATTTAGCAAACGTTGCTATTTGAATGCCTGAAATACTGAATCTACCTAAATATTCAGCTTTCTACCAGCTCTACTGCTCGTAACTTTGCATGAAACAAATATTTATTGATCTGCTATGTGTCAGGCACTGGCCTATCCTCACACGGCATATAGTCCAGTCCAGTAATTCTCAACTTCTGTTGCATATTAGAATCACCTGGGGGACTTGAAAAACTACTGATGCCTGGGCCTCACTCCAGACTAATTAAATCAGAATCAGCAACAGTAGAGACTGGGCGTCACTATTTTTTAAAAGTCTTCCTACGTGATCCTAATACGCAGTCACAGTTGAGAACCACTGCTCTAGCTGATCACTTTTACTTAATCACTCAGAAAATGGTTCCATAGTCATACATGTATACATAGCCTGTTTGCCTTATATTAGAAGTTCTGGGACAATTTTCTGTTTCTGTTTAACTAGCTTGTTAGAGCAATCACCCCAATATGCAATACAGCTTGAAAATAGAAATGTCAGCACCGGGTCACAATCCAAGTACTCAGCACAAGGCTGCATGCAGATAGACACTTATACATTACATATGCTTTTGTACCCCTCGACTGACACCATGTTTTTGTTGCTGTTATAGATTTTGGAGCACTTTACACCATGCACATGTAATAAAACTTGATGATGATTGGTTTCTCTGGGAGCAATTTTGAAGAATGGCTGACCTCCCAACAAGTCTATTTGGTGTGAACAAACTAACATGCCGTGATTTCCAAATAACTTTGCATTATGAATTCAACACTGATGGCTGCGTTTGGAATGCATTTCTAAAGTGAAAGGAGTCCAAAACCAAGGTATAAAAATACAATCATATGTTAGTCAGAGCTTAATTAGGGTACAATTCACAGAAGAAAACCTGGAAATGCTTAAATATGCTCCCTGGAACACTTCACTTAAACATATATCTGAGCAATAATCTTGCTAAATCAGGGAAAAAGTGTCATCATTTGAACAAACTCACGAGCTGATGGAAGGTAAAAGAGCAGAATATTCAATATGCTTCAGTATTCCTAAAACTCACCTCTTAAACCAAATGTATATAGTATATATCACACCAATGTGAAGAAACTGAACTTTCTAAGACACACATCCATAAACCAAAAATAAAGACATCAAATTTATGGAGGGGAAGGAATATTTTTTGAATGTGTTCTCACCTGCATCCTGACATAGATAATAAGTATATTTTTTAAAATCATGGAAAATACCAAACTGAATCAATTCTTGTCCGTCTCAGTCAAGACAGTCTTTGTAGAGGTACCAAGGAGCATTTTGGAGCAGGGATGACGGGTCATGGCTGTCTACATGATAGCAACCAGAAAAATTTAGGGTTGTACCCAAGCATAGCCCTTTAGGGCATTAATATTCATTCTTCTCAAAGCAATTTTTGGGGAATTTATACTAGCCAGCAGCTCTCAGCACTAGATGCACATTTTAATCACTCTTGGGAGCTTGTAAAGTACCAATTTTGGGTTCCACTCCTAAAGATTCTGATTTAATAGGTTCCCCAAAGAGGACAAGGGCTCATACGGTATTAGTAAGCAAAATCACCCACACCAAGGCTCAGACCGGTGTCAAGGAACCACTGTATATTTATGGACATGAAGACTAGAGGAGGTTAGTGTTTGAGGTGCCAGGCCCAGGATATAGGCTTGAATGTCATTCCCACAGTCAAAAAATGAGGACTAAGTGACTTCTAAGCTCCCTTGCATTTATAAAATATCACCTATGATTTTGACTCTAGGATTCTCGATATCTGAAAAAATCTAATATTATGTCAACAACAACGGAAGAGGAAATGCTTGCTGGATAAGCAAATAGCAGTATCTGATCACAAATAAGTGTGCTTATTTAAATAAAGAGAGTTGGAGTCAGCTTCCAGAGATCCAAGCTGTGTAGGCAAGCGAAGGCGGAAACAGTCCACGAGCACATGAAGAGGTGAGATTTTGAGATCCAGAAAGGCGCAACTAACCAGAAGGAAATGGAGTTCAGTTAAAAAAGAAATGGGGTACAATGACTCACAAATGCTCAGGGAGGTCCACACAAAGCACTAGGAGCATACGACTACTAATCACAAGAAAGAAGCTGCAGACTCTTGCTTGGTTTTAAGCCCCTTAACTTCTCATGCTGGCACCCTTGAAACTTTCAGACTGAATTTAGCTTTGGCCTGTGTATTTACAGGACTAACACACCCATCTGCTGAATAAATCTTCCTATGCCCATGATCACATTTCTAAAAAAAATTTTACTCTTTGCCATTCTTCACCAAACCCAACTCCCAGTCCTGAGATAAATGGGCCTGACAAAGTCTTCTGAGAACTGATGTTGTACCACTGATCATCTATCATATCATCTACATCATCTATTGGGGTAATTAATACATCAGCCCAAATGAATTTAAAGAGTTATATTTTTCATGCCATATTTTAAGTATGGAATTGATGACTATATCCAGATATGTTTGCTTATTATGCTGAATCTTGAGTCAGTAACCGAGAAATCCTGAGAATTCAAAAAAAATATCAAATGTTAAGTCAAAAGGGGAATAGACAGTGACTATTTAAATGGTATGGGAGGGGCTGGCCCAGTGGCATAGTGATAAAGTTTGCACACAACACTTCGGCAGCCTGGGGTCCACGGGTTCAGATCTCAGTGCGGACCTGCACACTGCTCATCAAGCCATGCTGTGGTGGTTGTTGCACATACAAAATGGAGGAAGACTGGCACAGATGTTAGCTCAGGGACAATCTTCCTCACCAAAAAAAATAAATAAAAAATAAATAAAGGGTATGGAATTTCCTTTAGGGGTGATGAAATTTTCTAAAGTTGATTGTGATAATTATTGCACAACTCTATGACTAGACCAAAAGTCATTGAATTATACACATTAAATGTGTGAATTTTACAGTATGTGTGTTATATCTCAACAAAGCTGTTAAAAAAAAAAGTCTATTCACAAACCCAGCCCTAGTCCCAGCTGAAGCTGGATGCTCAGAGTCAATGACAGAGTGTCTTCTTGATTAGTGCAAGTGGATTATGGTAATTCCACTCTTTTTGGTCATCAATTGGCTAAGGAAGATTCATGTGACCCAATTTTGGCCAATGAGGTGTGAGGGAATGGTTTCTTGAGGGTAAAAGGGTAAGAAAGATTTCTTAGCACTTAAAGAGTTTACGAGAAACAAATAATTTTTTTTCTGTCCCTTTCTGCATTGTTGTATGACGATGTGCTGCCTGGAGCTGTTGCAGCCATATTGATATTATGAGGGACAAACTATTCTACATACTGTGGATGGAAGAGCAGGAAATAAAATGATATCTTTAAGCCACAGAAGTGACCAACCCTACCTTAAGAGTTCTTGTTATGTGAGATCATAAATCTCTTCATTGTTAAAGCCCCTCTGAGTTGTAGGTTTATTTTCAATTTGTAGTCAAGAACATCCTAAATAATAAAATTTATTTATTTAGGCTCCATCTTATACCGAAATGACTTGAGATGGCTAAATTATCATTTAAAGTTAAGAGTTACAAAAGTGCTTATGAGGTCTTATTACCATGGCCATCAACCCTATCTGACCACGAATCCCTGTGCCCCATTACCAGAGAGATAATTATTTCAATCATTAGTAGACTTTAAGAGAATGAACATATTTCTCTGCATCTCTCCATCACTTCCCAGTGTTTAACAGGTCCCCCAGAAAGTTCTTCCTTGTATATAACCTGATGTAAAAAATCTTAACATGATACAGAAACATGAAAAAAACACTGGTGGTATGAAGTTTATGCACTGTAAATGTTTAGAATTTGTAGGTTAACGAGTTAACCAAGGTAAGTAGATTTAATGCAGATGCTTAAGTCTGGATGATAAACCAATTAGATGAAAGAACGACAACAATGTCTTGTCTGTGAAATCAAGACAAATGTTTAATGAAAAAATCTAAATCATTCTCGGTTCCATACAGAAAATTCTTCATTTCACAATCAATTTTAAGGCAGTGTGTGTGTGTGCACACATGTGTATGTAGGCGAGGGAGTTTCTGTTAAGGTCATTTGCTAATATACACGAAGTTCCTAGTTATTAAAATCACTTTGAAAAGCACATAAAGAAACTGGGGGCATTTCACCACAAGTCCAGTATCAAACATTGGCACTGAAGAATTAAAATGTTAACTTCTACTTTTCCAAAAGACATGGTAGCACGTGTGGGCCCTGGCCAGTGGAAAAGCTTTTATTTGATTGTTTTACCCTAAAGCAATCAGCATATTAAGATCGAGATTCTCAAGGGATTCAATGCTGTTCAACTAACAGTTGTTGAGTGCCTACTACTTGTGGTTCTGTGAGACCTAAGGAATCCAGAAAAGGACTCGGTAAGGTAATGGCTCCTTTGACTTCACCTCTATTGCTCCCTATTTTGGTTGTGAAAACTATCACGGCTATTGACAGAATTTCACAGTGCTATACTGGATTCATGAAGCATAAGCATATGAACTGGGGAGAGTATCTGATGAAGTGTTTGTGCACTGTCAGAATCAAAATCTATAAACTTATGGCAATTTTCATATTTCTTTCTACTTTATCACTATAGTTACTATCACTGATGATGACCTAGCATATATTTCCTACTTCTACCTCCTCAGTAACTCATTGCAATCTGATATCTGCTCTTTCCACTCCACTGAAATTCCTCCTTAAATAAAGGTCACAAAAGTGTCAAAGTGCCAAGTGCCTTCTTTTGATCTTCAGCCTCTTCAACTTTTCTGCAACATTTGATAGTGAGGACCACCCTCACACCTCTTGATTCCCTCTTTTCCTTTAGACTCCAAAATACTACATTATCCTGGTCCTCATTCTACCCCTCTAACTGCCCCTTCACTAATCTTTCATTGGCTACTCTTCTTCCATCAGCACCTCAGGTCTTTTCCTCAGGCCATTTTACTCTGCTTTATTTTGTTTGCTCTCTAGATTCTCTCCATGGGCAATTTTATCCATTGCCACAGCTTCAATTAACACCTAAATTCTGAATATACTGATGACTCCAATGTCTACATCTCCAGTCCCAATCTCTTAACTTAGCCCCAATCTCACAATCCCAACAGTCAGTTGACTATCACACCCTCGCGCACCGCAAAGACAACATGTCCTGAATGGAACATCTTCCCCCATCACAAACCTACTCCACCTCCTGAATGTCCAATCTCATTTAATGATACCCATACTCCCGGTTGCCCAAAATTGAGACTTTGGAGTCATTTTGAACTTCCCTCTCACTCTTAACATTCCATCTTCCCAGAGTTACCAAAGTTTGAAAATTCAACTGTCATAATATCTCTACCATATGTCTCTGTCCATCTCTTACTTCCCCCACTGCCACTACTTTTTGATTCGGACCACCATCAACTCTTTCCTGGGCTGTACCAATGGCCTCTTAAATGGTATTCCTGCCTCTAGTTTCTCTGGACGCTGTATTACTGATATAGCTATAAATTGGAAAGAAATGAGTAGTGGCAGTGTGTGGTTGTTGGGCAAGAACTGCCACAGAAAAAGTGCTTCTTTTCTCAAAGGGACTTTCTTGCCTCATATTGCCCCACTCATTAGCCAGTGAATAGCTCTTGCCACAGGCTGTCACAATCAGATAACTTACTCAGCATTAACATGCCATCATAATAACAATCTAGAAAGCATCAATAGTTAATGTTCAAGAAAGATTGATATAACTATTATATTTAGGTTGGCTATGAGAAGCAAAAATAAAGATGTCCCAGGATATCATTAAGGATAGAGCAGTTGGTGCTCCTTCAGGAAAAGTAAGTTTGAAACAATATTCAGATCTGAGAAAATAAGTGTTTAAAAATTATTCATGACCTCTGCTTAATCTTTAGGTTGGTACTAAACCTTTGGAATACGGTTTTAACAAATGAATTTCTCTTCACAAAAGCCTATTGCCTACCAATAGTATATCCTCCAATATAGATTATTTTAAACATGATATATAAAATACATCCTTTTGGTCACTTTTTCCTTCTCATCCATTCTCCATTCTGTAAATTTTAATGTATAAGTTAGTAAATTCTAAACCACTGAAAATAATTTAATAAGTATACCATATGGGTTTTTGTCACTTCTTTGCTCAAGGATTTATTTTGCTATGGGCGATAACTTAAGTCTGTTTCCTAACACCTAGTAATTCTAACATATCTTAGTACTGCCTGCCAATATATATGCAACTCTTTAAAGGCTGTATCGACACAACACTGAAACTTCCAGCTGAAAAGCCAAATTTTTAGGTGATCTACAAGCTGGTTTGCCTGTAAGCCATGAAACAACAAGCTTAAGTGATTTTTTTCTGAGTGTAATTAACACATAGTGCTTCTATAATAATGAGTGGATTTGGAGAGAAACAACTGAATTCAATCAAACTGGTTGTTTTCACAACAGTTCCAAGTCTGTTAATTTCAAAACAACTAGTTCTTTGACTGATTTCAGTCATGTGTGTACACAAAACCTGAACTGGCAATTTGTTTAAGTAATGTATAGACATGGCTTACTGTGATACCCTTCTAGACAATGCTCTCAAACCACGTTCAATCCCTCCCATAATTCCATTTTATCATGTCATATAACTGCCTAAAATCCTCAAATAATTTTTTCTTGCCTAGAAAATACAGTCTGAGTCTTTGATTATGTCATTCTGCCCAATTGGAATATTTTCACCCTTCCTCTCAATCTCTCCAGATTGTAGATTTTCCTCACGTCCCAGTGTCTCAACTCCTCTACAAAGGCAAACATAAATACTATAGCCTGCACTGTTTCCCTTCTCTGAATTTATAGTACACTTAAAATTCAAAGAACATAAAGTTAACACTTGAAATATCAAAATTATTCCTTTGTACCTGGCAGAGTACCTAGCACATAGTAGACACTCAATGAGCACTTGCAAACTGCTTCATTGACTTCTTCCATTGGACTAAGAATGCACTTAAGGTGTGATAACAACCTTCCAAATTATACTTCACTGAGTGAATAACAGAGAAAAGCTCCTTTCCTGTGTGCCTTCAATTCTCCACTGAATCAATGTTAATTTGTATAAGTATACCATAGTTGCAGGCACTGTTCTGGCACTGGAAACATAAAGAGTAGAGTGAACCTGCATTGAGCCTAAGTATAGGAAGTTTCTGGAAACAGTTATGGCTTATTTACAATACCAACCACCTCCTCCATTCAACTTCTACCAAAAAGGTATTCATGACTGAATATTGTATCTATGAGTAGAAAACAAACTTGATTCAGTAGGACAAGGGTTGCTAAAGCTGGCATAAAAAGCTGTCAGTGACACAAATGACATTGAGTGTCTGTCATTACAGATTAGTTTACAGTGAGAAAGTGATTCTCATTCACATTATCTAGGCCATTAAAAGAAACCTTCTGTATTAATTTGCATAACCTCTAGTTAATGAAATTATACCAATTCTTAACACCATTATGAGGATGGAAGAGACACAGGAGGAGAAGGCGGGAAAGAAGAGGATGGAGAAAGATTGGTTTTGCATATTAAACAGAAATGTGGAGGAAGTTGGATTTTTGCCATATTATCTGGCTCTATTGATAAATATACACATGGTTCAAAACAAAGTCATTAGACACTAACATAAAGAAATATGTATGCAGATCTGAGACATTATTTTATTTCTAAGATGTCCTCTCCATAGGAAACCTGAATTTACTTTACTTTACTACACTGCATTAAAGACAAAGGGGAAAAAGAAAAATTTAGACACCTGCATCATAAAGGCATCACAATGACAGGTAGTGTTTCTTGATGTGGTGAGACTCCCATGGATATAGGCAGGGGTAAGAGAAGCAGAGGTGCTTTTAATGACAGTAGGAAGACAAAAGCTGGGCTGTTTTCTGCTCAACTTTTGAAATACTGGTGCCACTAAGCCCACAATTCAGGAAGAGCATTATGCTAACTCCTTAAACTTGCTTCCACAGAGAACTCAGGTAGTGGAAATTACATGGAGATTTCTTTTGGAAAACAGTTTGTCTTCTCCCTGTTCACCATATATTTTATCGCAGCTATAAACTAATACGGTAATCACATTTTTAAGCCATCATAGTTGGCCTGAGTTACTTTCTGGGTGCTTCGAGAGCCACAACTCTTGCCATTAGGGCGAAAAATAATTTTAGTAAAGAATAACTCAAATGATTTGGTGTCGATGGCACCCGCATTTTGCACATGTGATCTGTAATGAGATAGAGCATGTTTTGAAAATGCATATAGATGCATAATAGCATTGCAAGCAGAACAAATCAATATCTGTTCCTCATTTTGTACCCTACTTGTTAGGGAGTAGAATCTAACAACATATAATGCCTTCTATAAAAAACATATCATTAGGAACCTTTGAAAAACTGGGCCCTTTTCATTTACACCTAACTGTAAAACACCATAACCTCATTAGAAAACAACATTTAAGTTGAAATGAAACAATGCTAATTTAAGAATGCCCATATTCACACTAGGGAGTGAACATCACTTACAAAAATTTTACCATATGATGAATTTAAATAGCAACACTAACCAAGTTAATGACATTTGAAATTATTACTAATAACTATTATTATTAATGCACTTCATTTTCTGCAAAGTATTTTTTTATACACAGTCTTGATTTTTTGTCACAATAACCTTGGGAAATAAACCAGAAAACCAAGGCCTAGAGAGGTTACGTGATTTTCTCAATGTCATACAGCTAGTTAATAATAAAGTCAGCAATTAAAATTCAAAGACCCAGATTACTAGTCTAATGTACTTATAGTGTAAAATGAAAGGCTCATTATGTTTATCCTATAACATATTAAATATTGAGATACTAGAAAAATTTAAATTTAACCTTATAAAGAGAATTTTAGAGAAACAGGCTACCAAAAATGGCTGGGTGTGAGGGTTAGGGGCTGGTATATCTTTAATATGTCTGTGAAATGAGATACAAATAATTGAAAACAGATAAAATTGCATATTAGCTTGGATCTAAATAACTATGGAATCATAAATTCCATTTCCCTATAATCAAATCTCCATAACTAGTCTGGTTTGAGGCTGTTAGCTTCAGTCAGATATGACACTGTTGTTTAATCTCTGAGTTTCACCTGTGGAAAACAAACATACATTGCAACAGAATCATGAAAGGGCCTTTGCAATTAACTTGTGAGATACCTATATGAAGCAAATGTCCACTCCTCTCAGGATTTAGTGCTCAACGTAATCTCCCATTGACAGGATGCGGCAACCTTAGGTGACCAAGCACTATCTCCCGTATACTATGTAAAGCCTGGATGCAGACAGTAAGGCTACAAAATGAAAAACTGACTAAATGGTTGGTCTAAAGTAGCCTGAAAATAGTAAGAACATAAAATCTGGGGCAAAATTAGATGAACCGCAAACATCCCAAAGTGGATTTGAACAAGCAGACAGCAGTGTCTTGATATTTATTATCGTAATTGTCAGTTGCGCAATAGCCTACGTGAAATGATTTGGTGATTCCAGTCTCACTCCCAATGGGCAGATGTTCACATCATTACAGTCACTATGGAAATGGCAAGCTCGTTTGCACTCTCAATAGAGAGATCAAGAAACTTATGGGGCACAGAGAGCCAATTCGTAGGAAGTGGTCCTTCTAGGTGGGTTCAAGGGCAACTTTTTAGGGACACCGACTTTTATTTTCATAAATTCTTGAGTATGAATACTCTGACTCCATAAAGGACTCCAGCCTCCATGACTTGGGGCTTAAAAATTAACAAGGTAAAAAAGGACCAAGCAAACACAGAATAAGAGGGGGAATCTTCTATCACACGGCAGAACGGGAGAATCTGGATACTTTTTTTGTCTATATTATTTTCTCCTCCAACCTTCTTCCTTACTATTAAGTCATAAATATTACATAGGAATCTCCGAATGTGGAGTGAAAAGACCTGGGTTTTAGCCCTTGTTTTCCGCTA
This sequence comes from Equus quagga, assembly GCF_021613505.1. Lineage (NCBI taxonomy): Eukaryota > Metazoa > Chordata > Mammalia > Perissodactyla > Equidae > Equus > Equus quagga. Next base: position 23,794,632 of record NC_060276.1, on the reverse strand, counting down.
CCCTGCTTATCTAATTCTCAACAAGGAATTCCTCTGTAAAGTGGGAGTAGAATTTTGCTCTGCATATGTGATAGGGCTGGTGTTCAGATCCAATAAGGTAATAAATAGAAAAAAGATTCAAACAAACTGTGAGTGATATGTTAAATGCACTGACTGATCAGAGAAGCTTCTTCGCTCACCACATGCATTACCTGAATAGACTCTATAGTGAGATCTCAAAACCCCGGCCTTGATCATTACAATTTTCCACCTTCTTCGCAAAGTAAATAAAGAAGCCAGAATAAAGTAAACACAAATTTGTGTCAGGGGATGTATTTGCAGATCGTTACATTCAGTCAAACTTACTTACAGTGCTTTGTTGACATGCTTGTGTGTGTGTGTGTCTGTGTCTATATATCTGTATGTATCTCTACTGTACCTCCACACCAAGATATAAGGAAATCATGCCTATAAGTAAACATATTTATTGTCATCTATTTCTTTAGTACCTCTTTTTCAGACAAATACATCTAATAGGGTTCTGGAGTCTTCTGGAATTGAGTAACCTAAGGTACTTGCCATTCAGTATTTATCTCAGCCTCAGAGCTTAACACAGGGCCTGGTATATGGTAAGTGCACAATAAACTTGTGCTGAATGAATGAACTACTCCCATGCAGGGATCACTCTTTTTCTCTATATTCCCTCAGTCCCTATGCATACTTTCCACTTAGACTTGTTGTCTGTATCAAGGTACTTTATTGTCATTGCTTGTATTTAGTGTTTGCTGTATGTGGCAAACACATCCTACGGTAACACTCAATAAGTCATGCCCTTATGTAATCCCCTCCCCCTAGAGTGTGGACAGAACCTGTCACTTGCTTCTAATCTATAGAATATGGAAAAGGCAAAGAGATGTTTCAGGTATAATTAGGGTCCCTAAATAAGTTGGCTTTAGCTTTATCAAAAGAGATTACCTTGAGGGGGCCTGACATAGTCAGGAGAGCCTTTTTTTTAAAGAAGGTTAAGGCCATCTCTGAAGGTAGAGATTTGAAGCAGCAGAGACTCTCTTTATCCACGGCTAGCTTTGAAGAATCAAGCTGCCATGAGTTGTACAATCACAAATAAATTAATTCCGTCAACAACTTAGGGGAGTTGGAAGCGGATATTTCCCCAGTCTAGCCTCCAGATGAGAACAAGCCCAGCCAACACCTTGACTGCAGCCTGGTGAGGCTCTGAGCAGAGAAATCATCTAAGTCATGCCCAGACTTCTGACTTACAGAAATTGTGAGATAAATCGACATTCTTTGAAGCCACTCGGTTTGTGATAATCTGTTATGCAGCCATAGAAAACCAATACACCCTGCATGTGTACAGATCATATTTCTCATCCTAAAGGATAAGCACTTTGAGGGAAGAAGTCACATCTTTTGCTTTGCTTCTCTCTCATACCTAGTACCCAACCAAGTAACCACAGGCATACCTGCAGGCTGAAATAAATCGTTTCTACTTGCAAGCACTAGATATTATACTGTACCTCCTGCTGAAACTGTTTTCTACTGAGGAAGTAAAACACAATATACTGACTTCTGTTTTGCCACATATTTTTCAGCAGAGTGGCAAAAATTAGACACACGTGAAAAACAGTGGGAGTTGTGTACCTACTTATCAATGCATGAAGCTGAAAAATGACCACATTCCTTTTAAAGATGGCAATAATGTAGGATGAAGAAAAATAATTCAGAAATCCAATTACAATGAACTGACTAACAAACTGGCTATGGTGGCCACACATGGCGGGTATAAATCAGAATTATTTTCCTCTTCCTTAATTTGCTTCTCAGTCAGGCTATGGCTTTGCTTGTAAAGGAACTGAGATATCTATTTTATATCTGACCCTCAGATAGTTTTTAATAGATTTAGTTTTATCTCAAAACTAAACACCCCGAGCCCATGCTAATTTGCTTACATAAATTACAGTTCTTTTAATAGCTAAGTTGCTATTCAAAATCTTAACACTCTCCTTGCCAATCAAAAATCAGTTTCTCAAACTAGCAGCATGTAGGAGAAGGCAAAATTAAGGTCCCACAGGAAAGAACCCAAGTCTCAGAAAATCATTTCTTCATTCAGTTTTTTTTCTTTTGTTCTCACTCTTTTTTTCTCTCTAACTAAAATATTGTTTATTCCTTACTATAAAGGGAAACAGTAAGTGTGAGAAATAGTGTGAAGAATCAAATCCTTCATACTGTTTTTGTTATAAAAATCTGGCTATGTAGTCTTATTTTAGTTGCAAGAAATATCAAACTTCAAGTAGCTTAATATATATCGGAGAAGATGAAAGGATATGAAGTGCTTTCAGTGACTTCTTGCCAGCGTTGAGGTAGTAGCTACCAGGAAATAAAGTCTGTTATTTAAGTTAAGCAAGGCCTTTATCCCCTTGTTAAAATACAAACAGCAGTGGGAGACCATCCCACAGAGCCTCAAGTTGCTTAGGGTTCCAAATGACTAAGTTTGTCAGCTCCTCTGCTGAGAGTAGGCTTTATGTTTTCGAGGAATGGACACAAAGGAAGAGGGTAAATGGAAATTCCCTGGTTGCCTGGGGGAATAGGAAATATCCACCACTGAGACTTGAAGAAGTACACAGGAAAGCCAGGTCCTCATTCCAAACTTGCTGAAGTTTCCTGTATTCAAGCCTGAATGCAATGTAGTGTCAGCTGTCTGTGTTGCTGCCTACTGCTATGAGTTGTAAGATTTCAGTTTCAGATGCATTCTTAGGGGATTTTTTCTATTTTAATTAGTCATAAAATGAATTAAAACAATCTCTTCGTTTCCAATACACATGCAAGTGAAAAGGGCAAAAAGATTACTGTCTTGTAAATATGACAGTTGAAGAAGTTGATTCTGAAAATTTCATGGCAGAAAGGGATATATTTGCACAACAAGTTCCTCTTGTATACCATCTCCCCCATTCCACGACTTTCATTACTTTTAGAAAATGTTCTATGATATATATCCTTTAGGGAATTAAATGAATTTGGAAGATCAGTAATAAGCTAGGAAGCTGGCCTGCTACTCCAGTTCCTTCTTCTGAAGTGTTTTCCCTAAACATCCTAAAATTTAGCCATACCAGATGGTCTCTCAGACATACCATAGATTGTATGCCTTTATGCATTTACTTATTTTAATATATCCATCTTAGATTCACTTCCCTACCTTTTCAAACAGCCAAGTTCCTAGTCATTTACGAAAGCCCAAATAAACGTCACCTTTCTGTAGTATATTCCCAGATATAAAACATGACATACAGTCAGAAGCTTCCTTGTCTGTGATTCCAAATCTCTTCATATATACCTCTATTATTGTTCTTATTACATTATATTATAGGCGGGTTTTGTTCGTTTGTTTTTAGGTCGATTACACCCCAACTTCTACACTGTGAACCCCTTGAGGATAAAAATTGTGTCCTATCAATCTTTACACACACCAGTCTTCCTCTAACCCATCACAAGTGTCTATCACAGTACATGACACATAGTGTACACTGAATTTATGTTGGCTGGATTGGATTAGAAAGTTGATATTAGAGGTCCAGAAAAGAAAAATGATCAAAATAGCTCTTTCCTGCCAACAGGGACTTGTTTCTTGTAAATGGAATCCCCAGATCTAAAGACTCAGAAAAAATCCTTTTTGATTGGAATATTAATTCAATTTAAGGGCTCTAGAGCAAAAATTTCAGAAGAGGCCTTTATACCCTTTTTTAGCTACCAAACGAATCAGCTTCTCATGAACAGAGGCTTCCTTTATTCATACTTCAAATTCTTTCAATTCAGGTGATAAGTGATTCACATCTCATCCAAATCAATTAATAATTTTATGTACTTCAAAATGTAATAGATTTAAAGGAAAAAATAGGAGAGGCGTAACACATAGTTCCTGTATTTGAGATTTTTGCAATATAGTTGGGGAGATAATTTCAACGCACAAAAAAGAATTAGATAATAAAATATGACTACATAAACATACAAACTTCTGCATTCTGACTGTATAAATGCTGTAGAAATTCAAAAATGGGAAAGTCAAGTTAGAATCATGCAGCTTGGAATATTTCATGGGCCTTAAAGGATGGAAGGAATTTAATAATGCAAAGAGAGTTGAAATAAAGGCTGCCTAAGACATTAAAAGCCTGCCCGGGTGGTCTAGCAGCCTGCCTTGGTGGACTAGTGGTTAAGATCTGGTGCTCTCACCCCCATGGGCCGGGTCTGTTTCCCAGTCAGGAACCACACCACCCATCTGTCAGTTGTCATACTGTGGTGGCTTCATGTTGCTGTGATGCTGAAAGCTATGCTACTGGTACCAGCAGGGTCACCCATGGTGGACAGGTTTCAGCAGAGCTCCAGACTAAGACACACTAGGAAGAGGAAACTAGCCACCCACTTCTAAAAAAAATTGGCCATGAAAACCCTATGAATAGCAGAGGAGCATTGTCTGATATAGCGCCAGAAGGTGAGAGGATGTTGCAAAAATACCAGGCAGGGCTCCACTCTGTTATACACAGGGTGACTAGGAGTCAGAATCCACTCAAAGACATTTGCTGTTCAAAAAGACTTTAAAACATCTCAAAGAATTCTAAACCACACAAGGAAACTGAGAGATGATTCAGCTTAAACTCCTCATTTTATACGAGAAGAAATAAACCCAGATAGAGCAACTGACTTACCCAAGGTCTCACAGTGGATGTGCTGGGAGAGATGCTTCATCATTCCTATCACCTCAAGTTCTCTCCTACAACCTTGCTTAAACGGCATAGAGGCTGTTTGTTTTCTATTTATGTGAAGGAAGATGAGCTCAGATGCATACTTTCTCGCTAGGAAAAATGCCCTTTTAAAACACTGTCTAGACAAATTTTTATAAGAGAAACTGGAAATGTTGACAGTATAACCATAAAAACTTGAGTAAATCTATTGCATTTAAACAACAGGAAACAACTTCTGGGGAGGGGGAAGTGCGAAACCAGAATAACATTTCTATTATAGACTTTGTGTTATAGAGATGTGAGTTACATCATCAGGGAACAGGATTTCCCCAGAAATATAATTAAGCTTGTTTTATGAATGAATCATACTCTTTTTTCTTTTTTCAAAATTAGCCAGTGGTTTAAAAAATGGCACTTCCTAGCAATGACTACACTGAAATTGTCTATCAGAAAGAAAGTTTCTTTCTTTTTTACATGCTAATCCCTGGCATGTAAACACAACTTTAATTTATGTTCTGGCAGCATCTGAGCTGCAAGAAACTGAGGCTACCGACATCTGGCTTGATAAACCACATAGCTGTAAGCAAACTTATAAATTAAATTATTTAAGTATCTCCATTTAATTTTCAACATCTCTAAGGACAGGATGACAGACTGAAATGTGTCAAACCCAAAGAAACCAGCCTAAACTCATCTCAAACATGACACTTAAAGTAATTCAATAATATTCCACATTTTACAAACAGACATGAAAACACATTTCAGCCCATCAATATAATTTGTGGTGCCCAAGTAGACTCATGCCATGATATCCCACAAGAAGCATAATTTAGCATGGACATAAATTTTACTTAAAGATTCAGTTATTGCCTTAAATATATGACTATGTGGAAAAATCTCAGTATGCTGGGTACAATCCCCTCAGTCTAATATATTAGAGTGAATGAGGCAAGTCATCAGGAGACTTTTCTTCTCCTGTTTTGGCACAGCATAGTTATCACTATCATTGGCATTTATCCATTAAATCATCGAATACATATTTGTAAATACCTACTAGATGCAGAGCTAGGTGCTAGGGATCTGGCAGCAAATGAAGTCTCTATGGTCTCCATAGTCATTAAGCTTATTATCTCACTCTCATTGGATAAAATGTACTGATAGTCCCTCCAAAGCATTGGAACTCATTAATTTGAGATCAATTTAAGTCCCCTTCCCCAAATTAGCTCATGAAAGACAGATATATAATACTGACTCAGATAAAATGTGTACAACTGGCTACAAAAGGGATATTGCACACACGCAGGAAAAGATGGACTCCAAAAAATCTGGTTCCAAAAGTGACTTGCTCACTGTTGCTGGAGGTAGGAGGTAACCTGTGCCTCAATCAATCACAAAACCAAAATACACTGAGTTCCTGCCATGGGCAAGGCGATAGACTAAGCTTCAGTGGGGGATTAATGAGCAAGATGTTAAACTGTCTAAACTAAAGGTAAAGCTCATGGCAGTGGTACAAAAAAGAAAGGAGGGAAGTAAAAGACATTATGAAGCACCAATGGGCCATAGTGGTTGATTATATAAAGAAAGCAAAGTACAAGAAGGGGGCAAATAAAACCACAAGGTTTTAAGCTTGAGTAGCTGGAAGAATGATGGTGTCACTGACAGAAACTGAGAAGGTGGGCAGGGGACCCTTCTTGGGATCTTGGGATCTTGGATTCTTTCCAGGGATCTTGGAAAGATGATGTGCTTACCTTTAGAAACATGATGAGTTTCAGATATCAGCAGAATATCCAAGCATACACTTGTGGCAGGAAGTTGGAGACATGAGACCATAGTACAAGAAATAGGTTTTTAAAAGTCATTTATATAAGAAATAGCAGATAGAGTCATAGAGGTAGATGAAATCCCCAAAGGAAGAAAAAGTAGAAGGAGAAAAACAAGTAATGGATCTTAAGTATATCCACAGTTTGAGTATAGGAAGCAGAAAATAATCCAAGAAGAAATCTCCATTTTCTTTACTCAAGGAAGCTTCATGGGAAATGAACAACACTGATATCAGACAAAGAGAAGACAGTTTCTTCTCAGAATGGTGATATGGGTAGGCAAAGAATTAGAGGATACCAGAAAATCAGATTACTCTGACTCACTTTATCCATCTATCTATTTATCTACTTATTTTGGCTACTGCAAATATTTTGAGACTATACTTCAGAATATATCTACAAGAGTCATACTTCAGAGGGGTCACATTAGGATTCTTTAGTTGAAGTATTCCACAACAAGAACACTCTCTGCGCATGTGTCTGACATCCTTCTGCCATATCCAGAGGTCTGGCCCAAGATTCAGATGCCTTAACTTAGGAATTCCTAAATTTGGGCACCTGAACAAGCAAAACAAGTCAAATTTTAAAAAAACAATTTTTCTCTTAATGGATTTAGTAACAAATGGAGATATAAGAAAATAGTAGCTAAACTCTACTTAGATACTGGCCATACCACTTATTTACTATGTAAACTTAACCAACTTATTTAACCTTTCTTGACTTCAGTTTTCAAAACTTTAAAATTGGAGATGATAATAGTACAGGCTTCATAAAGTTACTGCAGGGGTTAAATGAGATAACAGGTATGAAACAAATAGAACAGTTTTTGGCATAAAGCAATTGTTCATAACTTGCTACATCACTCTCTCTCTCAAACACACACACACACACACACACGCCTGTCAATAAGCAATACATAGAAAAGTCTACATAATTTTTAAAAAATAGGTTAAAAACTGAATTTTCTACTACTATTTAAAATACATGTATGTCAGTCTCATAGGATTATCTATGTCCTAAACAGAAAAGTGAAAGAACAAGGTGAGAAGTCACTGATAAAGACATACTAAGTTTATAAAATAAAAAACACAAACTCAAAAATGAGAAGAGAAAATAAAAAATGAAGAAAGCATATTCACTCTCTTTTGTCAAATGTCAAGAATGAGAAAAAAGAGAAGATTCTCATGTGGTTTGGCAAACTGGAAATTTAAAATGGGAAATTATTATTTGAGGAATAATCTATATGCAGTCCTCTTTCCAATTCTAATCTTATCCAAAAGTATTATCATTAAAGAAATGATCTTAAGACACTAGAAGTAACTGTCAACGCTGTATGGACATCCAATTATTCTAGGCCAATTTTATTTTCTTCCACGATAAAATGATAACTCACAGAGATGAAGGCAAAATGATAATATAATCTATTTTGATCTTTATAAGAAATTTGACTTAAATTACATGACATTCTTAAAAGCAATGAGGAAAAAAAAAAGGCTTACACTAGAGTTCAGTAACCTCATTACACTAGGGAGCCCCAACAAGCCTGGAACAGCGTTAACGAAGGTCAATGGCAAAAGTGAGAAATAAATAGTGGACAAGGAACAGGAAAAGATGTACAGAGAAAAAACAAGGGGAAAGAGAAAGAAAGAGTAGAAGAAAGGAAAAGCAGTGCCAGGACAAATGTGCCCTGTTAATATTTGTAAACTGCTTACAACAGTGCCTGACACACAAATGCCATATATATTTGCTAAAGAAAGAATTCTGTACTCATAACGCTGACAAGATGATTTTCCTACCCTTTATGCAGACATTCACATGCTGGAAAGCAGAAGCCTAGAGCAAATGATTTCTCAAGGTCCTCAGCAGCTCAGTTATTTCATAGCTCTATGTTTCCCATCATTTTAAGAGATTTCACTACAGAAAAAAACCTGATGGTATTGTCAACGCCATCAGAATTCTGTTTTCTACGTCATCACTTTCCGTTTTACCTAAGGGTACGATAGAACTATGTTTTTAGTAGACAGCACTCATTTGGTAGATTTCTTAAAATTTGTGGGCATTATGTACTTCATTTGGTACTAAACACATTAACAACTAGTATTCTTTTAAACAGCCAGTTCATTTGTAAGGTAGCCCTGTCAGTAAGCTCTACTGTAAATCATTTGGTACACGGAACTCTGTGTTCCCATCAGTAATGAAGTAGGCATTTTTATTCAAATGTAGCAGGATGTTCAGCTCCCAGGATAATGATTAAGAGAAGATCTCCTTTTTTATTCTGCAGACAAAGCAGATACTGTACTTACAGTTTAGGCTCTCAGGGACAAAAATCTTAATGGAGGCCAAGATTTCCTCAGACTTTACGGAAATAACCTTTTAAAAAGTTTGCATTCCGTAGTCCCTGTCTATGGCGATTCTGATTTCTTTTTCCTGGGGTCAGAATATTCTTGACAGGCCTCCCACTCCCTCCCTATTCTTTAATAGTACTATGATTTCCTCACTTCTCTTTCTAATGAATATTTCATCTGTCTGAAGGAATAATCACTGTGTGTTTACCAAATGACAAAATGACTTACAAAAATGTACTTAACTGAAAACCAGCCTTTCTCAGAATTACCAAACAGTCTTCTTTGAGCTCCTTCCTCCGTTTCCTCAAACTATTGTCAACAATAAAATGAATTGTAACTTCATGTGCTCTCTTATGAATAAAACTATAAGCTTGGTGTAAATTAGTACTCATGGGTGGCACTCACATCATACAATGTGTGGACATAAGCTTGGATCAGGGCATGCACATAAAGGCAGCTTTCATTTTGTTTTTATACACAGTATACAAAATATTCAAGCATCAATCAGGGTGCTGCTGAACAAAGCAGTGTGTAAAATTAAATAAAATTTAAAAGGACATCGAAAACTTGTATTGTTTATATTCATTTATCATTGAAGGTTTACATAATACACTATCAATTATACCCATCCAATTTAACCAGGTGAGAATTTTGCAAAGAGAACAAAATCAACTGATTTTGCACACAGTGATAGTCAGCCATATCACTTAAAGTGCACCTTTTAAAATTAAAGTTAGCACGCAGTAGTACTGGTGAGTCTGGGACAAAATAGGTAGCTGATGTGTTCTTGGAAAATAGCCATTTAAAACCATATAAGATGAATAGTTTCAACTGACATTTGTCAGATATCTAGCAAAAGTAGGACAATATTTAAAGGTCACCAATTCAATGTCTATCCTATAGAAAAGACCCTGACTACTTCAGATAGTGTGCCACATGGCATGGGATTAGATTACTCCTTTGTACTTATTTCAGAATTTGTGTGATTGTTTTTTTAATTTTTCTTTACTTTTTTAAAAAAGAATATAGTACGATTCTCAATATACGTTGGAAGTGTGTTAGGCTGAAGAAATAGTGATTTCAAATTTATTAAGGTGAGATGGAGGGCTGGACTTTGCCTCACCCAAAAGACACTTTCCTGCATTCAGCTGTTGGGTTAGCAACATCATGGGACTGAAATAATACTCCTAAGGAAGATCTGCTCAGAGAGATTTTCCAGAAACCACAAGAGCCATTTCTATTAACTCTGATCCCATTTCCTAAACATCCAATGTTGGGCTTGTTGGCAAACATGGATGCATTTCAGATTAGGGCTTATCTGTAAACACTTAGCAAAACCCCAAGGCTTTGTCTTCAGTTTTATGATGTTTTTTCTCTGTGTGTGTGTTTTTTAAGGTAGAGGAATAAGCACCAACTGAGCAATGCTTCCATTTTCCTTAATAGATCAGTGCTAAATGCTACAAGAAAATGAACTGAGTCTACAAAGTTAAGGTTCATTATGTGCCTTGTAGATGGATAGCTGTCCTATCCACAAGATACAAGTATGTAATCAGCCACCAAGATGAGTAGACTCCAAAGGAGAGTGATGGCACAGTTAAATGCATCTTTTCAAGGAAGTTTATGGCAGTGAATGGCTATAATTGACCATCTGACCATATTTCTGCCCCCACATTAAGATTATTCTACAGTTTCATGGTACTATAAAGTGACAAGTGAATTCAGAATTTATATATCTCTATATACCTATATCTGTATCTACACCTATCTATCTATCTATCTATCTATCTATCTATCTACCTGTCTAATCTATAAGGATATATTGCATGCCGGAAAGGTTCGACTTACCTGTACAGCTGCAACCTTGGAACAAAATCGCCTATCCATTTAATCCTCTTGCTTGGTATCCACTTCTACTGCTCCTCTAAAGTCTAATAGGCTCTGTTTTATTCCTCATCTCACCATTACATGTAAGTATTTTATCCTGTTGTAAGATCTTTGCTTTGCCTACTCTCAAACTTAGAGAGACAGCTTGCAGATTTGGTGAAAAATCTGACCATTACTGAAATAGGCCACACACAAAAAAGGAAAAGGAGAAAAGAAAAAAGGGTAACCTACATGATACTCTCTTACTATACCCTACTTAACAGCACGAATAATTCTGCCATACTTTGATTTTTCTTTCTGGTGAAACAGTAATATAGAGAAAGCTAGGTCACAGGAATGTTCAAGGGGAATTTAAAAATGAACATGTTTTGGATTCACTGATCTATACTATAAAAAGGACACTGTCAGTTATGAGCAAATTTAACACTCAGAAACCCTTGAAGGGTGGACTGCAAATATATAGGAAGTCACTAGATGAAAGCTCAAACTATATCTGGACCTATATCTCGACTACTCTGATTTTGCATAAAGAGGAGATGATGACCAAACTGAAGTAAGGAGAAGAACCTTTCTTAAATTAAAAACAAACAAACAAAAACTAAAGCTTAAATTATTTTGGGGGGATTCTCTCATTTAGATGTTCCATAGGTTCCTCAAACTCAACAGGTATAAAATGGAGCTCAATATCCTACTCACATCCGATCTGTGCTTTCACTTCCTGAAAGTGAATGGTACCAAGATGCATGAACGGGGTCGGGGTGGGAGTGTGGTAGGGGTGAGAGAAACTGGCACAAAAGTACAGGGTCATGATATCCAGAAGAGGGCCCAGGATCTGATTACAAACCATGTTTAAAGATTTTTAGCTGACCTTCCCTTGCCAGGGTCATGAAAATTTTTTTTCAACTCACCTTAAACTTGATCTCAGTAACACTGAATGTTATCACCGTTTACCCAGTCTCCCAGGCGAGAAACCCTTCCCCTACTCTCCAGATACAATGAGTGACTCTTGCCTGTCAGTTCTACATAGTTAGCATATCTCAAATCTCATGGTTCTCAAAGCGTAGTCCCTGGACCAGGGGCATCACCATCCCCTGGGAATTTGTTAGGAAAGCAAATTCTTGGGTTCCATCCCAGACCAACTGAAACAGAAACTCAAGCATAGTGTCTAGCAATCCACAACTTGACAAGTTCTCCAAGTGATTCCTATACCCATACAAGTTTGAGAGCCACCGTTCAAATCTATCCCTTTATTATTATTCCCATTGTCAGTTGCTACCTGGCCCTCATCATCTTTCATCTGGCCTATAGCAGTTATCTCCTCGTTGGTTTCCTGGCCTTCAGTCCTGACTCCTCCAATCCATCCTCCTTACTATCATCAGGGTGAACCCTCTATATCACAAACGTGATCATTAAAATACTTCCTTAGTTTCTCCATGCCTATAGTAGTGGTTCTTAAACTGTTTTCCTAGGTGAATTTGTTTCAAGGGTTGCCCTCAGGGGGTAGTACACCAAACTTCAAATTTCACAAGTAGCATTAGAAAACCACCGGCCTACAAAAAAAAAAAGAGAGAGAGAGAGATGCTCCTTAGGACACAGAAGCCCTTCTTCATCTGTCTCCAGCCAACCTCTCCAGCCTTATCTCTTCTCGTGCCCACTTTCCACAATCACCCTTTAGCTATATAGAATGATGGAAGTTCCTCTCAGAGATCAGGAAATTTGACGTTTCTATTGCTTAGAACTGCTTCTTTTGCTTTGAACATCTGCCCATGCCTACCATTTTTTCATCAAATAATACCAAATTACCATGCCCTACCCCAATTCACACTTACAGAATGGCTCCAGTATTGCTAGCATTACCTTCTCCACGAAGCCTTTTTTCAGATGCCTGCTCCTCATCCCTTTACTAGATTTAATTGCGCCCCCTTTGTGCCCTCACAGTAGCAATAATAGTAGTGGGAGTGATAGTTAATATTTATTGAGCGTGTACTATGTTATATGCCAGACATTGTTCAAAGTGCTTTATATGTCATGTGCATGCCATTTTAAGCCTCACAACTTTATGAGGTCTGAGGTATAATTATTATCCCCATTTTAAAGGTGAGGAGATTGAAGTTTAGAAAGATTATACTTAATCTACTTGCTCAAGTTGTACAGCCAATATGTGACAGAATTGGATCATTTCATCTATTCAAGCCCCAAAGCATATGCACTTAACCTCTACAGCACAGGAACCAGGCTCATAACACACAAGTCAAGTAAGCAAGGAATAAGACAATAAGGGGTGGCAGACACTATGGAACACTGTGGAACTGAACTATAAGCATTAAAAAAAAGGAAGGAGAGAAAAGAGGAGAGAAGAGAGGATAAGAAGAGTCCTGGGTTGCAAATGAAACACATCTGAGGGCTGATCCTGAGCAGTCGGCCACTAGCTTGAGACTCCTGTTTCATACTATACTCAATTCCAAACTTTATGTTTGTTATAAAACCCATGCCAAGGTAATTTATTAGGATAGTAGTGCCTGTATCTTTCTTGCTGCTGTAGGTGCCTCATGAAAGAAGGATAATTTTCCACTTTTCACCTATCCACAAACCTTGCATCCTAGACATCAAGGCAGAGGGATGGGGGTCAAGGGGAAAGGAGGAAGAAGCACAAGTAGTCCATAGAAGGAGAGGGAAAGAGGGCTACATTCTCCCTGAGATTCGGGGTGGGAGCAACAGAGAATCATCAAGTATTTTAGGGATCTCATAAGTGGTTGTATTTCTAAAGGAAGGGCCTAATATGGATATCCAAGAAAAATGGTCACTAGATAGATATTCCTGTGCCACCAAGATCAGCATGAACCATGCTTTCAGCAAACATGACCACTAACAACTAGAGACTTCTCCCCAAGCTTTCTGTACTGGGTAAATCTCAGTGTACTAATTCTCTATTGCCACTATAATAAACTACCAAAGACCTGGTGGCATAAAACAACACAGATTTATCTTACTGTTCTGGACGTCAGAAGACTGAAATGGGTCTTGATGGGCTAAAATCAAGGTGCCGGCACAGCTACATTCCTTTCTAGAGGCTCTTGGGGATAATCCTTTCCTTACCCTCTCCAGCTTCTAGAGGCTGCTCCCATTCTTTGGCTCATGGCCACCATCTTCAAAGCTAGCAGTGTTGGGCTGAGTTCATCTCATACTGCCATCTCTCTGGTTCTCGCTCTTCCACTTTTTTTTTTTTTAAAGATTGGCACCTGAGCTAACAACTCTTGCCAATCTTCTTTTATTTTTTTCTGCTTTTTCTCCCCAAATCCCCCCCAGTACATAGTTGCACATATTTTTTTCTTTTAGTTGTGGGTCCTTCTAGTTGTGGCATGTGGGACGCCGCCTCAGCGTGGCCTGACGAGCTGTGCCATGTCCGCGCCCATGATCAAAACCGGTGAAACCCTGGGCTGCAGAAGCAGAGCACGAAAACTTAACGACTTGGCCACGGGGCCGGCCCCCCTCTTCCACTTTTTAAGGACCCTTGTTATTACATTGAGTTCACACAGTTAACCAAGAAATCTCCCTATCTTAAGGTCGGCTGAATAGCAACCTTAAATCTATTTGCAATCTTAATTCCCCATTGCCATGTGATACAATATATTCACAGGTTCCAGGGTTAGAATACGGACATCTTTAGAGGGCCATTCTGCCTACTATGACCAGTGATTCCTATAAATTTTTTGAGTGAGGGGCTATTTGAGATTATACATCTCATTGCCCTATTGAATATCTTCTGATATGTGAATCTTTTTTAATTTAGAAAAATAATATGAATGCCATGAGCAAATAAATTCACATACATTCTATACCTACATCACTTGATTATTTTATTTCTCTGTTTATAGGTCAGTTCTCACCTCTCTGCCATGAGCTTGTGATTGGGGACCATGTCCCTTATTGATTTCTGTTTCCCCAGCACTTAGCACCATGCCTGGCACACTGTAGAGTTGTCACAGTAATAAATAAATGGAAAATGCTTCTTCTGGAAAAAAATCTGTAGAATTGTATTTGTCACTTAGTTCAGAGCTGTACATATCTCAAAAGTTGAATCTAGCGCTAAAAAGGGGGGGGAGCTGAACATATACTTTTTTAAAAGTCCATTTAAAATAGATGTTATTTCTAAAATGGATCATTTGTCAGTGGAATAAGGAGCAAAACAAAGGGAACTGTTCCCCTAAACCACATGAATGTTTACTCACGTTTCATTTCAAATCAATAAGGGGAAAGTCACTTCTAAAATATTATGATTCATGAACTTCATTTACCACTCCCTGTTTTGGTTTTATCAGAATAGCCACCTCTATATACTACTAGAATTGTTGACATTTTATTGCATTACCACTTCTCATTATTATGTATTAAATGGTATTATTTATGGCTACTACTTAATCTGATGTGAGACAGAAAAATTATTGAAGGCTTGGCCTCTCAGGAAGAGGCATTTTATAGGGATGAAGGACTGACTAGGAAGAGTCAATGGTCCTTCAGCTGCCCCCTCAGATCATTAACTCCAAGTGGTTATTTGCTCCCAGGCACTGTCCTGTGCCCAGGTTGTTATTGCTGTGATATGTAGATGAAGGAGAATATATTTTAAATGCTTTAATATAAACTCAATGCTCATGAAAGGTGCCAGATTGAAAGCATTGGAGTCTGAAGTCATCGGGTTATGCACTTGGCTGGTTCCAAGTTATAGAGAGATGCTTGACCTTGAATGACCACCTTGCACGAGGGAGAAACCATACAGTTTTGCTGAACTTCAAGAGACTGACAGAGGAGCAGTACAACAGCATCCCAAAGTTAAGCATTTTTATCAAGGAGGAAAATGAGACTAGTAACTAAACTTCTACTTGCATCTATTTAGTACAATGCCAATACTGGTGCACATGTAGGGGGAGGGGGGAGGGTAGTGGTGGTAGAATACACAATTACTTCAAGATAAAAAATAAATAAATAACCTATTACCAATGCACTAAACCACTTAAACAGGCAGCAATCTTTTCAACAACTGGTGTGTGTATTCCAACTTAATGGTCAATGTTGACTCCATTTGGCTTACTTGAGAAGAGCACTTAATTTTGTTAAAAATCATAGACTGAGAAGGGAGAAAGTTGGAGCTCTCCAGCATAAAGTTTTTACTACAGATACGAGAAAACCAAGGTTCAGAGTGGAGAAATGACCTGAGGAGTACCATGTAACTAGTATAAGACTGGGAGGACAGCCCAGGTTTTCTGATTGACAGGCAAGGGCTTTTCTACTATACCATGTAGTCTCTCTAAGGGAGGAAAAGTACCTGCTCTCTGAACCTTTTAAATATTTAGTGCCAATTATTTTCATAAGCGTGCATTCTTTTGACCCGTTAGGCATTTTTCCTCCATTCCAATCTATTCAATCACATTAGGTTAGGAAGATGATCACTTTCACATATTTAAACCCTCTCGGGATGAAAAAAGACCTTCAGTTAACTCAACTGGCAGACTCACAATTCCCAAATTAAGAAAATTATTTTCACAAGTGACACAATATACAAAAATCTCAATTTCCCTCCTCAGTAAGTTTCTTTTTTAATCTGTCATTTAATTTTCTGATCTTACTTTCTCTCCTATAGTGATCTGAACTTTTTGGCAATGGTATTCCCTTAACGGCAGCTCTAGAAAAATGGCAAACAGAACTACGTACATAGTTAAAACTGACAACTCCATTTTAAATTCCCATTACAGACTAATCTCAATTAACTAGAACCCAATTTAAAAAACTCTTGAAGTATTTGTACTATTTTTCGAGTGGCAGTGCAAATTCCAAGATTTTAAGGATTTCATTTTTCATGTACTTTAAAGAAAGTATCAAGTGATTCCAAAAGTCACAAAAATCAGATCGTCTGCTTGACATTTTTACAAGTTGGAATTCTATTCCTTACTTACTAAGGACTTAACATTGACCAATATTTTTAATGAGAATGAAGACCAATGAGGGAAGTCTTTCAGGTAACCGAAGATTTTGATTAATCTAAAAGTCTCCCCCATCTGGCCAATTTTCCTCACCTATTCCATCTATCAGAGGACTGAATGTAGAAGCAAGTACTCCCTCAATATTCACAGTGAATTCTATCTACACTGGCATTCACCAAAAGAAAAGGCACAATAACTTTCACCCAATAGTTGCTCAATAAATATTTATTGAGCATATGGCTCAACAGATGGATAGATGAAAGAAAGGACAGAAGGGTAAATAAATTAACACAATAGTGTGTCAACACAGATATTTTAGTTGAGATTTTCTTTAAAAATTAAAACATTCATTTCAGGATGCAAATTTTCATTTTGTCAGTAAAATTATCTGAATGGGAATATTTTCGCCATGTTATGGAAAAATGTTATGTTTATTTGCAGTCAATGAAAACTATTAAGTGTTTGCAAACATTCTCACTGGCCATTGCTGTTCCCTCATACTCTGTAAATATTCCCATTAGTCAAGCAGTCTCTTGGTTTTAGTAGCTGTATGTAGAAAAGGTCACAGAATCATTCAAATATGTAGGCTAGCCCACGTATTTGGTTTTGTGAAGATTCTCTAACAATTAGAGTACAGACACAAGCTTATGTATACAATGGCCAAATAGGTTTCTAAAAGTTTAAAACAATGCATTTCATTTACACAGCACTCAATAAATATAACTGATTATATGAGTGGAACATTCCATTCTTTTCACATTATATTCAATTCTCAAAGTAAATTTCAGTGTAGAATGCACATACCTTGATAGATCCAGAAGTTATGGGAATCAAAAAGGAGACAGCTGAATAAAGGTCACCCTTGTAATTCCTGTAAACAAATTAGGCCAAATTATCCTTCAAACATATATACAAGCAGGTCCAAAGCAGTCCTTATATGAGAAAAAGGAGGAGACGCATATGGAGTGGGAGTGGAAGTGGGTATGGGGGTTGCAAATATAAGACTTCATTTTGCAATTCACAAAGGATAGAGGGGTTAGTTTCTTAAAAGGTCTGCTTGAAACTTCAAACAATTATATTAACTATGATGCTAATGAAGAATTTCTTAATCATAGATGAGTATACCTAGAGGGCTATGGAATCCTCATCCACAAAGACTCTCCCAAATTTGTACTATTCAATTTTCACTCAATATACAACTCATTTTAAGATAAAATGCCCACAATTTCAAGAAGTTTTCACCAATGTAAACTATTTATAGTAATTATAATTTCTTACATTAAGATAGTCCTTTACAGTTTACATAAAACTTTCATATACACGTTTCATTTAGTCCTCAAAACAACCCTGTTATAAGATTAGGAAACTGAGGCCCAGAGAAGTCAAAAGGCTTTCAAAAAGTCACATATGAGGTTAGTGGCAGAGCCAGGACTAGAATCCATGTCCTCTCATTTTTGGTTCAGTCATTTTTCTAATGTCCCACATGACTTCCCTTATCCAACAGTTATAAAATTGACTGTAAAATGTGTTTCCATATGCCTCGCTTGGTACTGGGCAATAGGGCAGGAACCGTGCCAATGTATAATGATCCCCACTAATTTACTGGACTTGAGACACACTTTTCCCTCTGATCTGGATGGTGCCCAATATGAAGTCACATAGATGTTTCACATATGAACTTTAAATAATTCTTCAGCAGTAATGTAAATTTGTCAATAAGTATGGAGGGCAACTTGTCAGTAGGTACCAAAAACCTTAAAAATATGAACTCTGATCCAGTTACTTCACATTTATACCTTTATAAGGCAATTATCAGAGATGTGTGCAAAGAAGTATGTATTATCATTTTTTCATGTTTTTTATAATAATAGACGTTGTAAATTGCCTAAATGCCAAATAATTGGAGCTTGGTTAAATAAATCAAGGAACAACCATATGATGGATTACTAAGCAGCCATTAAGTATGATACGGAGATTGTTAGGATGTTGCCATTTCACATAATTTCTACCTAAGGTTTTAA
This sequence comes from Equus quagga, assembly GCF_021613505.1. Taxonomy (NCBI): domain Eukaryota; kingdom Metazoa; phylum Chordata; class Mammalia; order Perissodactyla; family Equidae; genus Equus; species Equus quagga. The sequence continues at coordinate 23,775,857 of NC_060276.1, read as the reverse complement.
TTTGCTGCTTTTAAATTACACTCTGAAAGAGTTGAGGGAAGGGGCAATTATGCAATTTTTCTTTACATTTTTTGGTTATTTTTTCACCTCTCTGTGTCTCTGTCTTTGTCTCTCTCTGTCTCTCTTTCTCCCTACATATATCTGTGTGTGTGGCTGTGTATGTAGACATATAATATATTTTACTGACATAGAAATATGTTAACAATATATTGATAAGTAAAAAAGCACATTATAAAGTAATTACAATGTAAGTCCAGTTTATAAAAAGATATATATGTATCTAAAATATATATGATTTTCTTCTTCCTGTGTATCTGTATTTTCTAATTTTTCTATAATGAACATATATAACTCATACTATATAAAAAGCTATATGTTTTAAATTCTTCAAAAATTCATCTTAGAAAAGGCAGTGTGGTGAATTAAAGCAAAAGGAAAAGAAAAAGGAAGACTTTAAACTTTAGCATTCCAATATTTCATGACTGGCACTTAATTAACCTTATGGCCCCAATTTATCAATCAAGTAATCCCCAAACCAATTTTTTTTTTATATTTTAGGCAAAATCTCAGTTGTAAGGGCAAACAATTCAAAATTTTTACATAGTAAATCAAGACAGAAGACAATATCTAAATGCCATTTTGAAAAAATGTAGGTCAATAACATCATTGTCACCTTTGACAAAGATCACCAAGGTGACCTTGTAATGATAATAGAGCATTATATTATTACTAATGATCTCCATATCCAATACACTATATATAAATCCTTCATAATAGACTGAAGTGGTGCTCTTGATTAGTTGCAATCTAATTTCCCGATGTGCATTTTTCATCACTGTTAATGTTGCTCAAAAAAGGCATAGTTTTGCTCAAGTGTTCATGTGGTTCCATAATAGTGCTAAGTTAGAATCTCTTAAGGGAAGACATTTCAGAAAGTACTTAGATCTAGACTACAAAAAAATATTTCTGGCTCTTCTTCCACATATACCAGAGCAAGTCTGTAGAAATTGGCTTTATACCCATCAGGCTGATTCTGCAAGGAGGCTAGCAAAAAATGCTTTAAAAACTAAACTGCCGTATATGCAGCATTTTGCCTTGGTGAGATATACAGAGGGCTTTAAAATGATATAGCTCTTCTCTGCTTACTTCTCAATTGCCTTCAAACTGAAGCCTTTAGGAGTATATCTCCCCATTTATGATAAGAGAAGGCCAGTTTATACATTGATCTATATAAGATACTCCAGGTTACCTGCAATCACTTGCCAGTTCCCAACATGTACCACTTCCCTTAACTTTTACCTCTTTATTCGACTCAAGAATTAATTTCCAAAAATGAGACTGTTAACTCTCTTAATACTGCATGTAGTCTGGCTACTCTCTAAGAAAAAAACAAGTTAGAATGTTTGACAGGACCATCTTTGAATGCAACCAAATAACGCATACCAGAAGCAAAAACAGTAGGAGCTACAAATGTTAGAAATGCATCTCACAGAACTGACTATTGGTTTTAGAGAGAGGGTAGAGCCTGCAAGCAGAGTCCAATATCCAAATGTGAACAGCTCATTAAGAGATCATCTAACCTGGACTTAAATTAGTGCCACTGTCTCTTGTTTGGTCCTTATAGAAAATAATATTCTACATCCTTCAGTTCTCAGGTTCTGAAAATGAAATTACATTTGCGATTGGCTATTGCAGATCAAATGCATAAATTGGAAGAGAGCAGAAGGGTCTAAAAGTCCGGTTCAAAAAACACACACATATATATGAACATGCATATATGTGTGTATGGACAGATATCTTTCTTAGATAAGTATAATTTCTATTCGTTTAGGAAGTGAGACGTTTGCCTTGTTTTTCAATAATATCTCAATTATATGCTAATTATAACTACAATACTTATATTAACAATATTTCAGGGGACTTTGGGCTTCATATAGATCACTTTATTTTACTAATGAGTATATCTTTACATACTGCTACACATGTTTTGAAACCCCTAATGCTATTTTTCTAACAGGACTTTTACTCAAAGACCTTGTAGAAAATAATTGTGTTAATAACAAAGACAGTTTCCCCATTACAATGATCAGTGCTTTCAGACAATTAATGCTGCAACACTCTATATTGTCACTCTCTTCCTCAGGGCCTAGAGAACTTCTAGGTTTACATTATTGGCTGCAGCTGCTTTTTTCTGGCAATATGGGCATTTCTAATGATGAGACCTGCCAAAACTTGTCAATGCTATTTTTCTTCTTTTCCATTAGAGGTGACTGTGGCTGAATTGCCAAGTAATCTATAGTCTAACTTCACCTAATTGTTTTTACTACATGACATGAAGAAATATAGTGAGTAATCACTTCTGTTTTACATGAAGCAAATTGCTAGTGCTTTCCACAGCAATATGAAGAAGGCTTAACTTGCCTAATGTCCCTTGAACATCCTGTCCAAATCCTGACAGAATAAACTCGACCCTCTTTGGCTCTCCAATGAGTGAAGATTGGATTGGGTCAGTGGATCCCAATTATTTTCCCCGTCTGTAGACTTCTTTAAAACAAAGCAGCCAGGGAACAGTGGGCCCCAGTTACAATTGGCATATTTCTCTCCCTCCAGCACCATCTCTCAAAGAGAATAGGTTTATCCTCCTTGTTCTTTATTACCTAAACCTCACTTTGAACGTGGCAATGTTCGCTTTTTTGCAGTTTTTTCCTCTTTGTTTTGTAAATGTATTTTTTCTGTACTGAAAGTTATACAGACTTATTATAGAAAATCTGGAAAACACAGAATGTATAAAGGAAAAAAATAATCTGTAAAGTACCTCCCTCAAACAAAGATCATCATTTCTAGCACTTTTGTGCATCTTTTTCCAGGCTTTTTTTTTCTTTCTTATATATTGGGAATATATAGTTTTGTATCCTGCTTTATCATGGAATAGTATAACATAAATGTTTTCCTTTTATCAGAAAACATTTGTAAACATCATCTTTAATGGCCATAATATATTACTTTGTCTAGATGTACCATGAATCACTTAACAATTCCCTTGTTGAACATTCAAGTTCCTTCATTTCTTGCGCTAATACAAATAATGCTTGGTGAAAATCTTTGCAAATAAAGCTTTTTCTGCACTTCACACTATTTCTTTATAACAAATTCCCAGAAGTAGAATTACTAGGTCAAATGGTATGAACATTTTTAAGGCTTTTGCTGCAAACTGCCAAATCTATACCAACTAAAATTTCATCACGTCCTTATTATTCATTCATTTATTCAATCAATACTTATTAAACACCTACTATGTACCAGGCATTGTGCTAGGGGATATGGATGCAGTAGTGAACAAAATAGATACAAAGCCCATGCCCTCATGGAGCTAATATGCTAGTAGATTTGATAAATTACAAATAAACAAAAATACAGTGTGATACCAGGTAGTGATGAGTGAATGAGAGGGAAAATGGAAGTGGATCAAGGCACAGAAAATGAAAAATCATGATAAGACTCACTACATAGAATGATCAGGGAAGCCCTCTATGATTGAGGAATATTTGATCAAAGATCTAAACGAAGTGGGAAAGTAAGCCTATAGAAACCTTGGAGAGAATTCATTTCAGGCAGAGGAAATAGTAAGTGCAAAGGCCCTGAGAGACAAAACTACGCAGCATGTTTAAGGAACGAAATGGAGGGCAGTGTGGCTAGAATGTTATGAGCAAGGTTTGGTAGGGAAAATGGTAAGACATAAGGCTCAATAAACAGTAAGGGACCAAATCATGTAGGGCCATGTAGGCCACGGTAAAACTATTTTTGTAATCACAGAGGAACTATGATAATACTGAAGTCTTAAGCAATAAAAAAAAAAAAAAGGCCAGTCCATGCGATCTGGAGAGTCTTTGTGAAAAATACTTGAGGCTTCAAGACCCACTGTCCCAGAGCTCTGTGTAAACATTGATTCTTTTTCTGCCTTTTCAACAACAAAGCAGTCCCAAGTATTTTGCTAAATGTCTGAGACTAGTGTTGTCTCATTATGTCTATTGCTGTTTTACACATTTTCTTAAACATGTTTTATTCTATGTTTTACAGAAATATATTGTTAAAATTTTCCCCATTCTGTGTTAAATTACCCTTAAAATATTTCCCTTGCACTGAATTCTAATTGTTTACATTAAAATTACCTCACTTTCACAAGTTGTCCAATGTTTCATCAAGGCAATAACTCAAATAGGGAAAAAGAACAAAACAATGAAAAAAATGTAGCACCCTTGTGTTAACACTTCACGGATTTGAAACCAAAAATAAATGGTGTCACACCTAAGTGTTGACATTTTATTAGACTAAACATGAAAGATAAATCACAAATGCACTAACAATGTACGGATACATGCACAGAGTAAATCTGTAATAAGTAGTACCAATCCAAGAAATCAGTATGCTATTTGGGCTCCTGCTCAAGATAACTGACAGATTGTAAGAGCCAAAAACAATATAAGGAATAATATTTCACATTATACTTATAATTCTCTAGGATATGCACAAAGAATTGATCAGAATTAGAAAAAGAATGTAAAGATTAATCACTCCCAATACTTTAGTGAATGTCTCAGAGCTTCCTTTCTCATAAACCTATATAGTGCCTCAACTCTTGGAAATAGTTGAAAGAAAGAAAAAGAGAAAGGAAGGAAGGAAGCACGCTAGATCTCATTAATGAAATTAATACTACCTTTCCAAAAAGAATTTCTTATTTGACTTGCATAGCAATTCTATCAATGCTTCCCTACATTGCTTAAAGCTCTAAACAAAGAATGAGTCACAACCAGAAAAATATATATTCATTTCAAGCATAGAGTAAGCAGACAGGTGACGTGCTTGTATGTTTCTGTAAATGATGCTTGCAAAATCCATGTCAAAAATGTACATATACCTTTTATTAAATATTCTTTTAGAAAAATATTCCATCCCCACACAGACAAACACAAACGTATTTTTGGGCTAGTTAACAGAGCAGGAGATCACACATCAATATCAACTGAAATGCTAGCAATTAAGCAGAACAGCTTTAAAAAAAGAAAATCATTAATGCTAAAGGGGGCAATGAGCAGAGTATAAATTCAAAATGTTGATCAGAAACATTTTGCTGCTAGGAACTAAGTTAGCTAGGAACATTTCAGGTGTAGAAGGCTTCCAGTCACTGTGTGGTTGTAGTGTATTTATACACCTCTATATTTAAACACAGGTGGTAATTAGCAAGATTGAGACACCTTTAATAAGGCATCATCATAGGTGCAAAGGATGTGTAGCATAAGATGAGTTCATTATCAATAACTTTCCTGAATTAATCATCTCTTAGGACATTTAATTTTAAATGTACCTGAAAAAACCTGCATTATTGAGATAGAGCATCTGCAGTATCTTTTTCTAATTTCTCTGAACAACTGAAGAGTTTTCTTAAAATGCCTATATACAGCTGGGACACAGGGATGGCAATATCTAATAAACCAATTGTCCATCTAACCTGGCACCTTCCCTTTGACAGGTGTCTAAAGCAGATAGAGGCATTAGAAGTAATATAAACACTTAGAATCCACCAATTATGCAAAAACATGCAACTGGGAAATTTTCTCCTTGACCTCAGCCAGTGATCAGATTTTCCCTGAAGTATGCACTGACAGCAGTGTATTTTTATTTTGGCTGCTTAAAAAACTGTCATTCATATAGGCAGCTAAAAAACACTAAACTGTGATTCCAAACATTAAAATGAAAATGGATTTCCTTTGATATAACCCATAAGGATTCTACTGAAAGTTACAAAGACACAGAGACACACACTCACACACACATATCTGCATCACCATTCTGAATATTTACAATATCTTTCATTAAGAGGAAAACAATTGAAAAGTAAATATATAGTAATTTCAAAAGGGAAACTGAGGCTACACCTCTAGAACATCATTTGGATGAACAGTCAAAATTCACTGACTGGATATTTGGAAACATCCAAATGACTGACTGATTTTTTTTCATTTTACATCCAAATGCCAAGCATCTGATGAAAGGTTAGAAGAAATCAACATGACACGGAAGGTATGACACAGATAGGTACTGCAAAATCTACATGTTCAACAATGATGATTAACTCAGATATTTTGGTATCACACAGATATAGATCAAGTAACAAAAACAAACGAATTGACAAAATACATGCAATTCAATACCCAACAAGTGGATACTGATATCCTCAATATTCCCTAAAATGTAAAAATGAAAACGTTATTTTTCCTAAACATTTAAATCACTACTTCATTCAATCATTATTAATTCTGTCTGGGATATTTATTTTTTTAATTCTAGTCACTTTAAAAAAGAAAAATACCTTGTGACATATAAATATAAATACAGATTTAGATCTCCATTATTTTTTTCATTACCAGTATCCTTTTTGGGAATCACTCTTTCTTAGCTGTAATATAGAAATTTGTTTCCAGCGATAAATTCACAGCAAAAGAATATTAGTTTATCAGCACTCAGAGCTGATAATATTGCAAAAGGCTTAACACGGATTGCAATTCAGTTCATATTATAGTTTCTGATTCCAAAATTCAATTTTGTAAGTCATAATCAGCCACAAAAGTGTTACAACAGAATATGAGAAACATTAAAAGGCAATTTCCTCATTGTTGACTACTTATCAACTGAAAACTTAGTCAATTTAAAACAATCAGTTTGCTTTACGGTGATGGGTAAAATGAGTGTTTTACAGATTTCAAATATATGCATTCAAATCCATTTGGTCTCTCTAAAAGAAAAGTGGGGCATAGATATTTTAATAAAATTGTTTTTGTATTTGAAAAGGAAAAATAACAAATCCTACAGAAAATTCAAGCATCATTTATATTTAACTTTACTGTGATTGCTAACTAGGCCTCTTCAAAGTCTACAAAATCATAATTTGAAAGAACATATTTTTTCAATGTAATAGCTATTATGAAACTATTTTACAGCTGTGAATGTCCTCATAGAACAAAAATGCTCTGGAGCATACATAAATACCAATAGGAATGCACAAATCAAACCTCTTTCTATGATGATTTTTAAGGAACTGCTTGAGCAGGGACAAATAGGGTTGCAGTAAGATCTTCAGGAAAATGACAGAGATGGCACTGATTTTTGTTCTGCTTATGCATTTATTGCTTGCAACTTCAATTCCCCAGTCTTTTACAGTTACTTTCAGGGACCAACAGGCTGGCATGAAATTAAATTAACAAGCAGGTTCCCATCCTGAATTAGTGACTCCCAGCTGTCTGTCCCGTCTAGTTTCCATGGCAGTAGAAGAATCGGTGGAAAATGAGGTGCAGGAAATTGCACGAAGGCAACACATCAAACTCTTTAAGTTGAATCTTTAAACCGATGAATCAGTACCGGGGGCGGAGGGGGGAGGTAGAATTGAAGTTAAACTTTTTAATTTCCTGGCTTTTTGAAAAGGCCAGTGTGTTTCTGTTTTTGTAATTGCTGAGGGATGCAAGCAACATCTCCTTAAACATTTCATAGGAAGCTGGAGATTCAGGATGCCATTTGGTTCATTATGTATTTTCTAGTAACCCAAGAGGGTTTAAGGTACCCTACATGTATTTCAGAGTGTTTCACTTTATTTTTTCTTTCTTTTTTGACATAGATATTAAAATTCATCAGCCTGTTAAATGACTCCAAAACACCCAGAGACTAAGTAAAAAATTCTCTCAACCAACTAGATGTTTGTTTGCATCACCCCAAACAGCTGGATGGTTGACAGAACTTTTCACTCACATTTTTGGGTGTCATCTAGATACAGCCACAGAGACCTCTCATAAATACCCAGAAAAAAATATTAATCTTGGCACATACCTACCATAAACACAGGTATGGAGGCTCCAAGTAAGAGCTTCACAGGGGGTGATCCACTGACATAAAAAGAGATGATTTAACACATTTTCCTGTGTCCATTTTCCAATTAACTTCTCCACTCATACAGTTAGAATAGGGTGGGAATGGAGAACCCAATATTTCAGAATCATTACATCACATTGAAAACATCATCCAAGAGGTAGTGGTTAGTTGGCATATATGCATGTTTCACCATATGCTATTGTTTACCTAAAGTGGAGGCTTGGACAGGAAGTAAAAGTCAGAATTTTTTTTTTAAGTTGTAAATTATCCAAGATTTTACTTCCAGGTCTAGAAATGAGTCCTTAAGTTACGTAAGAATTTAACAGGCTTTGTTTATCAGACTCTAAATTATTAGTTTTGAAATATTAGAGATCCAAGACCAACTGTAAAAATATTTACTATCTCCAATTAAACCTAGTTTGCTTTGATCATACGGAGAAATGTGAGCAGTGAAATAGATATAAATATTTTTATACAATAATTTTCAGTTAAGGCCATCATATTCCAATTTCCTCAGCCCTATTTTCCATGGGTTCCGGATGCAAGCAATTTCATTGGTCTTGCTAAATTGCATCATAGTACTTCTAGTAAACTACCAAATCTCTATACATTATATAAATTGTCATAACAGAGTACCACATACTGAAGAGACACCTATGGTTGGACCATCAAGGTCGTTAGAAATCATCAAAAGCTGCATGAAACCTTTTATAGCATGCACCTGCTCAAACTAAGCATGATTCTAGCTGGTTCTATTTGATATTTACTTTCCTCAGTTCTAAAAAATCAATGGAAAACAGAAAGGAATAGAAATAATATATTAAGCCAGGATACAGAATGTTTTACCTTTTAGGGAAAGGAAAAATAACAGTAATCTCCATTCAAAATAGTGATTTAATCTAACACTCAATTTGCAGATGATTTAAAGCAGTTATTGTGTATGGGAACAGTTCTGAAATTTGATTCCTTTAAATTTTTTATAATCAGCAGCTACATTTCCAGCTACGGATATATGCTGTTCATCAGAATGGCTAAATATTATCTCTTACAATATTTTTCATCATTTAATCTGCCTGTAGCTGTGCTAGTAATCCAGTTCAAACCTTTCTTCCAAATGGCAAATGATGGAAAGCTGCTTCTTTTTTTAAAAGTATGCACGGATTACTACTTTTGAGGGTAAACTGACAGGAATTTAAAGAGATATATATAATTTTAATAAAATTATCCTATATGTCTTATATCCAATGCATGGCATTCTCATGAGATTGCTTCTAAGTGTGTGTGTGTGTATGTGTGTGTTTGAGAGAGAAAGAGAATGAGAGAGAACAAATATGTGAGTACTATAAGAAAATTTGTACTGGTCTTCTTTTGACCTCAGGTCAGTCACTAAGCAAGTAAATAAATAAATAAATCACTTGTTTGGGAAACCTTAGGGAATTTATTAACCATAATCGATAAAGAGCACTCGATAACTATACTTAAAACTGAAACTGATGGACTTTCCAGAAAAGCAAGCTTCAAGTAAAAATTCATGGATTCTAATTGCCGTCCCTAACATAGAATGGAAAACAAAAATTATGTTAATTAACACCGAACCTTCTTACCACTTCCAAGTTTTTTAGGATGTCACGGAAAATAAAGTTCCACTAAGCTTTCTGTTTTCAAAGGCAACATATCAAAAGAATATTTTGCAGTTGGACAATTTAAAGTAATATTGTACAGAATAAACGTAAATGTTGGACTGTTTCGCTTCTTGCAAGAATCTTTGTATTAAAGCCATCAGAAAGGTACAATGACTATAAGGGAACCGACGGTCATGTTAGCGTTATTTACACGTATGACAGCTGAATTGAAACGCTGAGACCTTTAGGGTATTCAGAATTTGAATTAGGCCCTTGAATGAGACAGTGATTACATATAATCTGATTTTACTTTTTAACACACCTGTATGTTTGAATATTTGGAATCTCAATCATCCTTACAGCACAATGATTCTACAAAGCATTGTTTCCGTCAGCCCCACTGTAGATTTTGTCAAATGGCATGACTGTTCTTAATTTATAATTGGGACCTAGAACTAATGGTAAACACTAATTCATTTATTCAAAAAATATTCATTTTCTACTATGTGTCACTGTTCTAGGAACTAGACTCTATTCGTTTTATTACGCAAATATTAACATTTCTTCATAGAGTTGTTTTCCAGAAACACCTGTTTTTCAAAAACATTCTGGGGGACAATCTGAAAAATTTTAAATAACATTTAGAGAATGGATTCATTTTAAAAATTACCTGAACCCCTTTTCAAATGCATCTTGCAACTTTCTTTTATTATCATTAAAAGGTTACAACATTACTTTGGCATAAGTACTTGAAAGCTTTTTTAACTACCCTTTAAAAAAACTTTGCAATAGTAAATTATTTAACACATCACAAAAAAACTCTTATGAACTTGGACAAAAATGGCAAAACTGGGATTCTGCTTTTTCAGTTCTTTACTTTAAGGGTAATACGATGCCTTATGAAAATTCATTTTTCCCCATATTGCAGATATGAAGAGCAAGGAGGGTGGTGAGCAAGCAAGCAGATGCTGGGCAATCATGGAGCAGAATGTAGAGCTGTGGATCTCCTTTTAAAAAAAAAAAAAAAAAAAAAAAGCCTTTCCTTCCTAGACCGCACTCTTTCTTGGCAGCACCGGAGTAACCTATGCTCCAAATCAGAAGTCTTGGGACTAAGATGGACCAGGATATTTCAGCCAAAATAAAATAATAGAGCAGACATTTGCAATGTCTTCATCAAAGAGGTTAAGAGTAGCAATTGATTCTCATAGCCTAGTGTACCTGGTTTATTAATTATAATCATAGAACAACAATCTAAAATTCAAGGAAGCTATCTATGACCCTTACTTACCACAAACACGATCAATTAAGTGCTAACCTAACAGTACTTATTAGAGTCCACTGGGGCGTTTCGTTTCCTTTTGGTTTCTAAAACTGAATGGCTACTAATTTCCCTTCTATGGAACCAGCAACTTCTTTTTGTATTTCTTTGGGCCACCTCGAATACACCTCTAGATTAATATCCCAGGAAAAAACGGGAAAGTTCAGGGCGTCTCCTGACCAACTGCTTCATATTGAAGATGTAGAGTTTTTTTTACCCATATCAGCATATCGCCAGTAGCAGTGATGCAGATCTGCTAAACCCGAAGCTGCCGACGGCGAGCACAAGCCGAAAACCAGCCCCCGCCCCCGCCGCTACTCTCCCGATGGCGAAATAGATGTCGAGACGACATCTACTAGTGGAGTGAGATCGTCTGTCTCCGCAGTTGTAAACAACCGGCTGCACTGGGTTTGCAGAAATGTTTAAATACACTCCTGATTGCAAACACATCCACACACCAAGTCGTGCTAACAGTCTCCCCTTCTCCACCTCTAGGAAAAGCATCCTAAAACTGAATTGGCAATCTGCCAGTTGTGGAGTGGAAGAAAGTGAGGTTACATTTCCACAGGCATGCCTAGAGGGTACTTGGCACTTGGCAGATGTGCTGGCTGTTGCTAGATTCCCGGAACCACATCTCAGGGTGAAATGCGAAAACACACAAACCCGCGCAGCTGAGCGCATGGTTAAAACCAACACCGACGGCTCCCAGAACACTGACTGCTGTGTAATGACTGTCTGTTTTGACGAAGATTGGGGTATAGGGAGGATGCATCGGGTGGGGCCCCAGACGGCGTAGGTTAGAAGGAAGTCCTGGAGTTCCCCCAGGAACCTCGGCTCCCCGAGTGAGATTCAAACAGAAATTCAGAAGCAAACAGGTACTCAAGTGCGTCCTAGCCCCTGGGTATCTTCTCTCGAGATGGCAGCAGCGGGACCCGAGTGGCTGAACCTCTAGGTTGGAGGGATTCGGGAGGAGAGGGCCCCTTGTCTCTTCTCCGACTGACCCCTCCGCCCGCGCAGCCTCCAGGTCCACTTGTTAGAGTGCCGGGGCTCTGCGCGAGAGCCGAGGCGTGGGTCCCCCTTTCAGAACCGGAGGAGTTGGTTGCCAAAGTGTCGCCCGAGAAGCTCAGCAAGCCCGAGAAGGGCAGCGCCCCCAGAGCCCGCTGGAAGCTTGAACTACCAACGAGGCCGACCTCCCGTCTCCCCCGGTTGGTCCAGAGCCCCGGGCCAGGCAAAGGCAGAGAGAAGCAGCGGAGGTTCTGCCGCCTCCGGCAGGACTCCCAGAGCGGACACAGCCTGCCGCTCACAGTCCGGAGCCGCCATCCGCCGCCTGCAACCTACGGGCGAAGTTCGCCCAGAGTCCTTGGGGTGGGAGGTGGGGGTTGGGGGTCCAAGAGCCAAAGGGAAGGAGGTGGGGGCCAGGAGAAACGCACCTACCTAGTCCAGGCTCAAGTTTCGGTGGCGTCCCCAGGTGCGGTCCCCCGCCCCTTCGCCAGGTGCTCAGCCCCGCCGGGCGCTGCCCGTGACCGGGACTTCAGGCGTCTCAGCCGGTTCCTGCGGGAAACGACTGTAAATCCACATTACTGTTCGAGCCGCCGCTCGGGCCCCTGCATCGCTCTCCTCCAGTTGGCGGCGGCGGTGCTCTCAGCCGGCAGCCGCCGGGCGCAGGGACCGAACCTGGCTACTATCGCGCCAGCGGACGATCGCTGCCTGAAGGGTGCTTGTGCCCGGGGCCGTATGTGTGTGCGAGTGTATATACGCGTGTGTATCCGTGAAAGAGAGAGTGTGCGTGTGTGTGCGAGCAGAAGGGGTGAGCTCAGCCCCCGGGGCACTCGGAGGTGAACTCCGGGCTAAGCCGGAGCCCGCCGCGCTCCTGGGTGCGGGGCGTCTGCACGGCTAAGGGCTGTGCTGATGTTGCCGTGGCCGCCGCCGCCGCGCTCTAAGGCTGGTTGCGGTGGTGCAAAAAATGTTTCTCCGCTACTCGAGACCAAAAAACCTGCCCTGTCTACTGAGCATGCCCGGTTTGACAGCTCCACAGCCGAGGGTTTTTTTTTTCCCCTTTCCCCAAGACTCCAGGTTTTAGCCGCAGCTGAGACGGGGGGGAGCGAGGAGGAGCAGAACGAGGAGGAGGGCTGAGGGAGCAGGTAGCGGGCAGAGGAAGGGAAGTCGAGATGAGAAAGATCAGGGTGTTAGAGGGTGAAGAGAGGGAAGGAGGAAGCTGGAGATGGGAGCAGTGGAAAAAATAGAGATAAACAAAATTTAGATTTCGTATCACAATGAGTTCCCGGCCGGGGACTCTCAAGATCAGCTTATATTATTTTTCCCTGAGGGTTAGGTAGGGTGGAGGGTTCAGAGGAGTGTTTGTCATCCCCAAGATCAACCTGGGACAGTGTTTCATAGTCACGACATACACAAACGCGCGTGCACACACCACACACACACACACAGAAAGGAGCGCAATCACTGCTACAGTGTGTAAAGCCTCAGGACTTAGAAAGAATACGAAGTCTCTTGCCAATATAACTTGGCAAAAAAGGAAAAAAGCTAGGGAGAGAGAGAAATTGTTTGGGTTCCTTCTTTCCCCCTCTCCCCCACCTTCCAGAAAAGCCAAGCCCGTAAGTGCAGTAAGTGACCCGAAAGCTCTCATGCGTTTGTCTGTATGAGGGCACTCCTGACTGCCTCCCACTGACAGTGTGACCCCAGCGCGCCAAGGCCGGCCACGCTTGGCCTCCTGGCGATGCGTCAAGTCAGCATTGACAATGTCCCCGTAGAGGTGGGCCCAGTGCTCCAGCTCCTGCCCGGCCGCCCTGATCCCTGGGCTCCCCAACCAGCTCCGCCCCTCACCCAGCCGGGCACGAGGGCACGTACCCGGGCGAACCCAGCGCGCTGCCCCAAGCCCTGAATCCCTCCATTCCCACCCTCTTCAGCTTCTTCGAAAAAGCGGAAAAGCGGAATCGGTCTGCCCAGAAACTCGCTTCGGGAGCCTTAGGAGTCCTACTGGGCATGCTCAGGACTTGGGGCGCCTCGCGTGGAGGAACTCTCCAGCCGCCAACACCTGCACGGCTGGGCCAGATGTGAGTCTAAAGGGGGAGGCGTTGGCTCCCAATTGGAGTTTGGCTCCGGTTCCGGGAAGTGCGGCGGCGACGCCCACAGTCGCCTTCTCCTTCTCGGCTTCCCGGCGAGAGCAAGATCGTGGGAGATACCAAGTGTCGAGCCAGGGGAGCTGCACCAACTGGAGAAACAGGACTCTAGCGTAGTCCCGGACCCCTTCCCCCAAGCGCCACCCCCGCCGTGGGCAGGTAGGGGGCGCGCAGAGCAGCAAAGAGAGCCCCACGTGTGTTCGAAGGGACTGCTAACCTCTAGGTAAAGAAAAGAAAGCGCGAAGAGTCGAACCTTCTTTGGGAGAAAAAATGGTTTTCTTGAGTGAAGAAAGAAGGGCGTGTGTGAATGTGTATGTGTGCACGCACGTTTGTAATTTTTCTCCGCAAGAGCAGGGACAGGAAAGCGAGAAGCTATTGCCGAGTTGAGAGCCCGCTAGGGGTTGCAATAAGGCACATTTGGAGCCTTGGCTGACGCTAATTACCGGGAAGAGTTGCTCCCGGCGCGATGGGCGCGCACCAAAGCTTCCAGCTGTTCTCCTCTCCGGGTGGTGGCAGCTGCGCAAGGACGGCTTCCGGGCTGGATGGTCTCTGCGCTCCTGAGCAGGGGGACTGGATTAGGCTTCCTAAAGAGAGGTAGTACAGGGTGACGCCAGGGGGAGATCTCAGAACCGTGTGTTCCCATCTTTCTGGCTTTTGATACAGGTATTTGCAAAGAGGGAGCATTGTAAGCCCAGCGCACCACCGAGGGGAGGAAATATACCGAGCTGAACACTCTGGGGGGAAAAATCGGGGAATCAAGAACACGTTTATTCCCTTCGTCCTTCTTCCAACACTGCATTCGGCTTCAGGCAGGAATCATTTGGATCCCTGCCGCTCGCCATCACCGCACCTCCCACCCCCACCCCACCGCCAACAAAGAAACAAAAGATGACAACCCTACTCTGTAGGGGGATAGCAACTGCTTCCAGAACCATCTCTGTGTTGGGCTGTTGAAAAAGCAGTGGGAAAGGGATGGCTGTAAAACCTGTGTCTTGCCACCAACATGTAAACGAACCTTCCTAAAACCCATACCCTCCTCCAAAACAAAACAAAAGTGTGTGTATACGTGCATTTGTATATATATCCTAAATAAAAGAAAGATTCCTCCTTAAGAACTACCCGACCCCTGAACTGTGGAGGGAAAAGAGTTTCAGGATACCTCCTCAGTTCCCACCCAAGAGTTCTGGAAGGAGGAAAAAGAAATATCTGGCCAGTCACTTCTCTAGTGACTGGAAAAACTCTTGAGTCTAAGGAAATTCTGTAACCAAGGATTAAGGAAAGAGCTCCTCGTTAATGAAAAGAGAATTTTGGCAGAATGGGGTATAGACAAACCATAACAGCCATGGAAATGGACTTAGGATTTAAAACCATGATCATCTCACTCTCATGCTCGCTGGTTCTTTTTCACTCTTTTTAAAGACACAAGGAGGAAGGGATGGTTGATAGCTAGGAATTTCATGAAAGCAAACTCAGCTTGTTTCTCTCTTGGCAATTCGGCAGTCTGTTTAATCATTTAAAAAAAAAACTCTCTCTTCTACTGCCTCCTCTTTATATTTTTTTCTCACATTCTTCCCTCTCATTTTCCTTAACCATCTTCCACAGCTCCCTGGAGTCCTTAATTCATTTGGTCTGCACCTGTCTCCCTTTAGTTCCTTCAAAAACATTGTTTCCCTTTCTAATTCCAAAGTACAGAGGGCTCTGTCACTTTTCTCTGTCGCCGATGAACTGATTTACGGCTTCTGGAGGTCCATAGCCTGATACTGTAGGTGGATTTTCTAAAGCATTTATTCAACTGTAGAGATTCCCTAGACACATTTAAGCAACAGGAAATTGCAGAATTTTCAAGTCGTTTTGCTCATGGGACCAAGAACTTCTATTTCAAATGTGGGTATCAGGAAGAAAGCACGCTAAATTGCCAGTTTCAGAATGGCCAATGTAAAGGAAAATATAACCAATTATAGCAGAGCATGCAATCTGTATAGGACAGTTACCCAGTTGCCTAGATTATATTATTCAAATAATTTGCTAGGGATTTAAAAAGAGATATGCCTTTTCGTTAACAAAGACCATATGCATGCACATATACACCCTTATTTGGTTATTCCCGGAACTAGGGTAATTACATAAATTCAATTCAGCAAATGATTATGGAGCATCTACTATGTTCTAGGAGCTGTGCCAGCACTGAGAACAGGTAAACAAATTGAGACTTAAAGAAGCTAAGAGATGTTCAAAGATTTGTGAACAATTCACTAATTAACAAGCATATATTGAGTGGCCGTTACCATGCATCTAGAACAATTCAACCTAAGAGAACAATGTTTAGATGTTCTGCCGTTGATTTTTTTAGCATATTTGTTTAATCCATAGGTTGCATTCTCTGCAAAGAATGCATAATAGAAAATATCACGTATTTCAGTGATTTCTAACTACCCTCATAAGTAAGAGTATAAGTAGGATAATATTAGAAGACTAAAGTCAATAACAATTACATAAAGAAAATCAATGTGAACCATCTGAAGGAGTTTTGTTTGGTTGCTTGTCTAATGGGAAGATGTTTCCAAAGGCAGTTTCAGTATGTACTTGTTGTGGTGAACCATTATTTCCTATTGCAATGATAATGTCATCCAGAGATCAGCTACCAGAGATTATGAATGGTGCTGGCATCTTAACTTTTGGCTACAATGATTGGAAGCAGGAAGGATAGCTTAATGATTTTCTACCCAAAGAGTTTCCATAAGCAGAGCTTGTAAAATTGCAGTCAGCAGCTTGCTGCTTGGGAGTGCCCATTTCCGGCAGGCTGTAGGTCCCTCTGAGGAAAGCAGCCACATTGGAGGAAGCTCACTTGAGCCTGGATGTGAACAGTTGGTGGCCAGGATTCTGCATCCATCTGTTCAGAACAGATCGTCAGACACGTTATTTTTCACACACCCAAGTAAGGCTCAGGAGAACAACTGACAAGCCAATTAAAGTCCTCTCCTTACCTATTCCTATTTAGTTTCCAAATAGATCCTGTGGATCCACTTTTCTGGCTAGAGTTCCGAGGAGAAACAAAATACTTTTTTTTTTTTTAACTTTGGGCTTTAGCAAGTCACTTTGTCTTCCACGTAACAAGCCCTGCTCGTGGAAGTGTACATTCGTACAGAATATCCCTCAATGGAAAAGCTCCATCAATGCTGCTGCACCTTACTCTCGAAATAAAATGTATCCCTAATACAGATTAATCATAACCTTCAGAAACCAAGCCTTCTCAATAGGGTGCTTCTCAATCCATGTGTATTTCTGCTATAACGGATTCAAACAATTGCCTAAATTTAAAATTATAGACAGTTAAAAGAATGGCACCTTGGTCTTTAATTTATATGAAATTCACTTATAGTATTTGATATGCATACGCATAAAAAATATGGCAATAACAATAATTTGTACCCTCGTAAAGATAACATAGTGCCTTCCCTTGCAGATCTGAAGGCTGGCTTTATGCTGGTGTTTGTCTTTTTATTGGAAATACATTTAGGAATATTACTTTTTGGCACTTTTTAACTATCGCAGTTGTTGAAAAGGAGAAATATTGATTTCAAAATGTACTGTGATTCTGTTTGAGAGATGAAATTACACTCCAGAAAAAGAATTTGAAAAGAAAAGAGTATAGAACAATTAGGACTGTTCTGTTGGCATTTAAATGCACTTGAACTTCTCTCTAACTTTGTGACCTCATCATCATAACCTTTTAAGTGAATTATTATCATGATTGACTTACAGGTAACTATTAATTTATATTGAAATAACTAAAGCATTTAGTGCTTCTAAAATGCATGCTTAATAAAGGCCATAAGAAGACTTTTATAGCCACATACATTAACAATTTCTATTAGATGCTAACAATTATTAGGATAGTCTATCATAAACAGATTTTAAATGCATTTTATATGAAAATTGGGAACTAGGATGTTATTTTCCATGCGACACAATAAACATGAATAATTTCTTCTCAGACTAAGGAAACAGGCTCCCCATATGTATCTTCATTTTCTCATTCATACTTTCATTAAGCCGAGATTTATAAAATACCTACTATGTGCCTACTCAGTGCTAAGTCCTGGGAAGCGAGTGGTGAACAAAGCATGCCTGCTTCTGCCTTTGTGGAGATGACAGTCCACTGGCAGGGAAGGACCTAACCTACCCCACAATAAGGTCAATAGTTCCAAACTGATGAGTGCTCTGAAGGAAAAGAACATGGTATTGGCAAGAGAACAACAGAGGAGATTCCATTTAGATTGGCTTGGTGTGTTTAGTGAGGCACACTAACCCTGAGGCAGTGGCTACTGAGGCCTGGAGAATGAGAAGTTAGCACAGAGAAAAGAATCCATGGTATTTGATGTGAGAAATATCTTGGCAATGTCAAGGAAAATGAGGATAGCCTGTACATCTGGAGTGCAGTGAGCATAAGTAGCATATTGGGGGGAGGGTGAAGTGACATAAGATGAGGCAGTCGAAGCAGAAAGGAGCCAAAGCATACAAGGGCTTAAGATTTTGGATTTTGCCCTATGGACAATGGGAAGGTATGATATGATCTGATTTACGGTTCAATGGATCTTTACTTAAATCAATCAAATCCTTATACAGTACTTGCCAACTCTCAAATGATAAACCTTTTTCTATCCTTATTCTTCCTGACCTCTCTATGGTCTAGAGACTCCTGGGGCTTCCTTACAGACTCTTAAGGTGTCTGTGTAGTCAAAATTATTTTCATAATAATACTAAGATATTATTTGCGTTTCACTCACATTCTCTTACAAATGTACATCAATTAATTGAATGCAAAAGCAGATACGAGAATTTAGCTGTGTTCTATTTAGCCAGGCATTAAAGATAACACTCCAACTCTTTTCAATTTGGGGGGGGGGATTTAGTGGTGTTTCATGAAAATCTTACTTATGTTAACGTGTAATGAGTTTATTACTGTTAATTTAAGTGCATCCATACATGAATATTTAATTTCTGTCCATTTTAACTTCTGATACTTAAATACCAGTAGAAATAACCCACAAAGACAACAGCACTTTGGGGTCTTCAAAAATTTTTAAGAGTGTAAAGGGGTCCAGGGACCAATGCCAACCATCGATCTTCTTTTCTTCAAACTGGTTGTGATTTCCCTCCTATCAGTGTCTTTTACTCTTCCTAAAGGCTCAGTCCTTAGATTCACAATAAGAAATTGATTTTTACAGTGCAATCCAGAATGATTACTTACAACTACTGTGTGATGCATTTGGAAATTATTTTATTCCAACGAAATCAATTGCTTTCTTAACCCAGTTAACCCACACTTTGAAAAAGTGTGGATGACGGCACCCCATTTCCGGGTTTCAGTAGGTACTTCTAGTTTGATAACTTCGATCCCATATTCCCTGTCCCAACATTCCTCCTGGGCTCCATCTCTAACAGCTGGCTCGATATTTCCTCCTAAATACTTCACGATTACCTCAAACTCAACTTGTTTAAAACTGAACTGATCCCTAATATATTTTTAAATAGGAAAAATGGGAGATTACAAAAGCATATAATCTCATGCTTATACTAATTAACTAAAACTAAAATATTTGCAAATATATGCATGGAGAAAGAATTAGGAAAAATAGATCACAATATTAATAGTGATTCGTGGGACTGTTGGTGAATTTAATTTTTTAAATATTTTTCTATATTTTATTTTCCATAAATATGTGTTATTTCATAATCAGAAAGCTATTATTAAAAAAATAAAAACAGAACTAATCTTCCTTGCAAGTTCTGCACCCTTTCTTCCCTTTCATTTTAAAGGTATGATTATATTTATCTCAAGATTTGCTTTAAACACATTTTTTCAGTAACAATCATTTTAATAACGCGGACTTCTTCAGGACCACTTTATCACCAAAGGAATTCCAGTCATAGGATGGGCATAGGCAGGAGTCAACTACCACCGCAAAGTAGGTTCATCAATTTTCTAGGATACTTGAAGCCTTGGTTGAAGCTCTAGATGCTACAGGCTACTGCATCTCTCTCTGTCTGTCTCAAAATTGTGTGAAGTACAGTTTCTCCCACAGGCCATCAAATAGACACTGTTTACAGTGGGGCAGTCTATCCTTTTGTTCAAATACTGCTGGGAATAAAGCCTAAATATTCCAGTTTAAAACACTTCTGCATCTGCCCGTGATGCCCTTCTTTCTGCATTTCTAGCTGTCTATCCATACTTATCAGACTCATATCCATTATTGCCTTTTCCAAGAAGCCTTCCCTGAGCTTCCATCCTGAAATGTTTTCTCTCCTCTGAATTGCTAAAGCACTTTTCTTCTCTTGGCCCTTATCCCATTCTCCTTTGTATTATAGTTATTTATTTAGATTCTTATTTCTCCTATTGTACTTTTATTTCTTTGAGGGCAGGGACATGTCCCCCTATATATCTTGCTTATGCATAGTAGGTTCTCAAGAAATAATTGGAGACAAGTTTTGAATTTAACAGCTTTATTTCTAAAATAAAGGATTAAAATCATGAGAAGAATTAAGAGAAATATATAATATGTTCTATTCAATCAAGTTTAATTAGAATTATCAATTGCCTACCTCATATAGGAAATCTCCTTCAAAATCTGTGCCTTGATTTGACATCATCCTTAGTCTATGCCATGGGAAAGTCTAAAAGGTAATATTGTGTTTAAAAGAAATTTTTTCTGCATATCTAGTAAATTAGGCTCTTGGATAAAGTGTCAATTATCTACTGCTGCATAACAAATTACCTCAAAACTTCATACCTTAAAACAACATTTTGTCATTTCTCACAATTTTGTGGGTTAGATGGAATTTTTTCTCTTGGTCTTGTCTCTGCTCACTCAAGTAGTTGCATTCAGTAGGCAGGTCACCTGGGGCTGGGTTCATCCCGCATGCCTTACTCACATGTCTGGTGACTCAGTTAGGGTGGCTGGAACAACTGAGGTGTTTAGGCTTCTCTCTCCATGTGGTCTCCATGAGATCTCAGATCCTCTGTATCAGTTAACTATTGTTACATAACAGATGACCCTAAAGCTCAGTGGTTTAAAACAACAACAATTTATCATTTTTCATGATTCTCTGAGTTAGCTACACTTTTGCTCTGCTGGTTTTTCCTTGACACATTCATGCAGCTGCATGCAACTGGAGGGTTCGCTGGGCTGAAAGATACGAGGTGGCCTCACTCACATGTCTGGCAATAGGTGCTGGGTGTTGTCTGGATGCTGAGCTGTCAGTTCTCCACATGGTCTCTCCTTCTCCAGTAGGCTAGACCAGCTGCCTTAAATGCTGGTGTCAGGGCAGTATCCCACAATGACAAAGGTAGAAGCTACAAGGCCTGGAAAGGTCCAGGCTCCAGAACACACAATATTACTTCTGCTGTGTTCTATTATTCAAAAGAAATCACAGGACCAGAGAAATACACTGTTCATCTCTTGATAAGAGGAGATGCAAAGTATTGTGGCCATGCTTTTCTTTTGTATCACAGGCACAATTTAAGATGTGAATTATTATCAATTCAATGTTCTACTGGATTGTGGTATAGTTAAAATTCCAGTGTAGGTGACATATTTTCCTTTCTTCTTCTTCTTTATTTAGAAGGATTTCTGTCCCATTCTCATTTAGGTTTCTCTTTTTTTTCTTTTTTGTTACGTAGGAAATCCATGAGTGCATTCTCATTGCAAAATCTTTAAGGAATATGATAATAGCAAACTCTTACACAGTAAGCTTACACTATGTGCCAAGCTTCATTTTAAGTTCTTTACATACATTGCCTCATTTCATCCTCACAAGTTTTGAGTTAAGCAATAATACCACCAGTTTGTAGATAAAGAAACTGAGGCACAGAGAGGTTAAGAAGTTTGCCAAGGTCACATAACTAGTAAGTAGCAGAATCTCTAAGTTCTGTGATTCCAGAGCCTATGCTCTTAACCACTCTGCTATAACTCTCCTTAGTCTTGCCTCTACCTTCACTCTGTCAAAGATTTGGTGTGCATTTCTTTAGTCCTAGTTCTACACATTTATATATATATATATATATAAATAAATATGTTCATATGCATTTCCCTTACCTAAATTGGATCACATTATATGCGGGATTCTGAAACTTACTTTTTCTACTTAAAAATATAGTACAGGGGTTGGCCCTGTGGCCGAGTAGTTAAGTTCGCATGCTCCACTTAGGTGGCCCAGGGTTTCACTGGTTCGAGTCCTGGGCACAGACCTAGCACTGCTCATCAAGCCATGCTGAGGTGGTGTCCCAAATAGCAGAGCCAGAAGGACCTACAACTAGAATATACACTGGGGAGCTTTGGGGAAAAGAAGAATGAAAAAAAAAAAGAAGATTGGCAACAGATATTAGCTCAGGTGCCAATCTTTAAAAAAAATATATATATATATACACATATATATAGTATGGTGATATATCAGTACCTATAGATCTACCTCATTTTTTTTCCTCCCCAAAGCCCCAGTGCATAGTTGTATATTCTAATTGTAAGTCCTAGTTTTTCTACGTGAGGTGCCACCACAGTGTGGCTACTGACAGACAAGCAGTGTGGTTCCACAACCAAAACTGAGCCCAGGCCACGAAAGCAGTGAGAGTGCCAAACTTTAACCACTAGGCCATCAGGGCTGGCTCTCTACCTCATTTTCTTTTTCTTTTCTTTTTTTTTTTTTTTTTTGAGGAAGATTAGCCCTGGGCTAGCTACTGCCAATCTTCCTCTTTTTGCTGAGGAAGACTGGCCCTGAGCTAACATCCATGCCAATCTTCCTCTATTTTATACATGGGACACCTACCACAGAATGGCTTTTGCCAAAGTGGTGCCATGTCTGCACCTGGGATCCGAACCAGCTAACCCCTGGCTGCCAAGAAGCAGAACATGCGAACTTAACCTCTGCGCTACCAGGCCAGCCCCTCTACCTCATTTTCTAAACAGCTGCATAGTATTCCATCTTGTGGATGTACTATAATTTATTTTAACCATTTTCTATTGATGGACACTCAGGGAGTTTCCAATTATTTCCTTTTTCAAATAATACCTCAAAAAACATTCTTGAATTCATTCTTTTTTTCACTATCAATCTTTGCACACTTGTACGAGACTTTCCTTAGAATAGATTCCTAGAATGGATTTGATGGATTAAACACTGTATATTGCCAACTATCCCTTCAAAAAAGCAAGTGTATAAAAGTGTCCATTTCCTCTATAGTCAACAGCTTTGTACAAAAGCAAACATTTTAAATTTGATGGGCAAATTATCTCATTGATACTTTAATATATATTTGCTTGATTGCTAGTAAGGTAGAACTTTTTTTCGCGTGGTTATTGCTTTTTTAATTTCTTTTGGGACATGCCTGTCATTTTGTCATTTTTCTAATGGATTATTTTCCTTTTTCTCATGGATTTGTTGGAATTCTGATATATTCTAGACATTACTCTTTTGTTGTATATGTTGCTGATATCTTCTCTCAGTCTATCACTTCATGTTGCCAAATCTGTCAGTCTTTTCTTTCATGGAGTCTGGGTTTTGTATTTGGCTTAGGATGACTTTTCTACCCACAATTTTTTAAAGTATCCATTCTTTTCTTTTATTACTTTCAATATGTTTAAAAAATTATTACTCTAAAGTTTATTTTCGTTAATGGCTTCTATTAAGGGTACAGCCTATTTTTTTTTCTCCATTTGGTTGGCCACTTATTCCAAAACCTTTTATTGTAGGTGCATCCTTTTCTCAGTAATCTGAAGTTTATTATAAATCAAATGAATATACCTTCATACATCTTTTTTGTTTAATTCTCAGTTCTATTCTACTGATTTGCTGATTTTCCTGAACTAATACCATGCTATATTAACATTATTTTATAGTGTGTTCTGATATCTTTCCTGTAAGGCATTCCTCATCCTCTCTCACTCTTCTTTTTTCACTCTTTTTGTGGTAAAAAAAAAAAAAGAATATTTTTGCACATTTTCCACCAATACAGAATTTCAAGAAGATCTTTCTACTACTCAGAAATTTTTATGACACCACCTCTCTATGAGGAATGCTGTGGAAAATTGATTATGAATTTGGATTATTGTTATATGAAAATTAATATTTAGGAATGTATTTCCCAGAGGAAAATTATCTGTAACACCAAGGAAGACCCTGCCATTCGAGAAGAGAGTCCATATGAAAAATTCACAGAGAAATTAGGTGGGGAGACCCTATGAAGTAGATGCAGAGGATCAAATCCTTATCTTGAGTGAAGGGCCCAAGGGCTAGGACATATAAGCTAAGCTTCTTGCTCTCACTGTCCTACTCAACCATACCTAACTGAATAAATACATGTTTCAAATAAACAACTTGGAATGGAGTCAGTCACTGGACAAATTTCACTTTCACTTTCAGTAGAGGTTGACCTTGGTGTCCACTTGTCTCTCCAGGAACCCCAAACTACTTGGACCTTCCACCTATGGGAGGTCCTCCCTTTAGCAAACATCAAGTAAACCAAACACTAAATACCCAGCAGTTTGTTAGTCTTTCTCCCTTTCCTTTTGTTTGTCTAATCTGAAGGAAAGGAGGAGAAAGAAGGACCAGTAAAGCCCCATAAAAGGCATACAACCCTCTGATCATGGCAGAATCTTCTGGAAAGATGGGGGGAGAAAGCTATTGGTTATATCATTATGCAAAGATGTTGCTGTTATCTTAACTATTTACTTTATGCTTCCTTTTGTTGTACTTGGTAGTACCAAATCCCATTAACAGGCTATTGGTCAGTAAGTATGTTCAACTCATATTTTTAAACCTTAGAATCTCCTTAAACCCAGAAGTAGCTTATTTAGGTATCATCTCCAAAATCATCCCACAAGCAAAGCAAGCATGGTCTATCAACTGATAGTTTTCAATATGCCTGTTTTCTGAGTAATGTAAAGATGTTGCACATTGTTCCTTCACAGGAAGACTGCCAAAATTATTAATATAATTTCTTTGGAGAAAAGGAGGAGAAATTGTTTCCCTGATGTCGGCATAAAATTTAAATGAAAATGAATGTGATTTGAGTGTTAGTATTCACGGCTGCTGGTTCTTCTCTGTTAATTTACATTTATATTCTTAATGTCTAGGTTGAGCCTAGGGAAATTTAAAACTCAATTTCATTAATGCTATAACTTCCATAGGAATCTCAATATACACAGAAGTTCCTAGATTGTGGAGTTATTGGATGAGAATATAGCAGCTAAGCATAATTGCTGAGTGGTTATGATAGTTAAATATGTACTGTCAATTTTGATTTTCAAAATTCCTCTGGGCCTAAACCCAGTGTCCAAAAACTTTTTAAAACATGAACTCATATAGTAATGAATTTTAACATCTTTAAAATGGAAACATTACATTTCTGAACCATTGCCCATCTCTGATTAATTATGATTTAAACTAGATTATGTTTCACATTTGCAACTACTACATTGATATACATGATATTTGTGATTACTGGATAACTTGAAGTGTGCAAATTCAGCTCACTAGAGTTAGGTTTTTTTCATTTAGTTGTTTTTATTGCAAATATGATCACTACTCCCAACTGGCAAAGGTGCTATGAATAGGAATACCTGGTCCAAACAATAATGGTTTCCCCTGAGTCTCAGATAGACATACTTTTAGTTTTCTTCTTTATAAGCTATATGTAGGTATACTTTAAAAATACAATATTTAAAGATTATGCTTATGAAGTAAGCTTTTTAGGAAGAAAATCCCTGAACATCCCAGAAATCCTTAACAGAAATAACACTTTAATCTAACTCTGTTCTTAATCCTCACTTTGATTATTTTGATTAGACTGCTCACTAGATCACCCTGAATTATGTTTTAGAATTATATGCACCCTAGAGAGGTTCTACAGCTCTAAGACGTCAGACTTTTAAGCCTCTTGCAACTCTAGGCCATGAGAACGTTGGCTAAAAGACTCAATTATCTTACTGCTCTCTTTCATAACATGCAGCTGAAGTCCTTTTTATAAGTTTCAATTAACTTGCAACAGGAGTAAGGTAGAAAGAGGAGAAAGAAAAAAGAAGACAGAAGGGGAGGGGAAGGAGAGGGAAAGGAGGGAATACTGTACTGTTGGACAGTGGTTATCAATTTCCCTGCCTCAATCACGCTCATGGCTCCCCTGAAAGCTACAACAATGATTCTCTACCAAGGAAAAAGCCTCACCTAGCGGGCAATATCGTATGGTGCAACGGAAAGGGAGGAAAAGAAGAGGGCGTATGTGTCAGGTTTGAAAAGTTTTCCTAGTGATATAGAAAGTAAAAAAATATTTTATGAGTAAATTTTTTTTTCATATAGAAAGAATTGTCTACTTTCTTCTTCTTAGAAAAATTAAACAGTAGCCCAAATGGCTTTCTACTCTTTGTTTCTGAAGTTGGAGCCAGGGGTGAATTTATTTAGACACATATGTCATTTAGCAACTTCCTAGAAATAACAAGGACTCATAAATTTATTTGATTGAAAGCATTATGGTCTTCTTATTGTTTCCATCCTATAAGATATTTTAAGTACAATTGAAATGGATTACTTCAAAAGCTGACTTAAACTGACTTCATGATAACATAATTCAATATCCCTCCTCCATTAATAATTTTGAAAATTTGATTTCTCAACAAGAAATAAATACATGATGTGCATTCAGCTGAGAATTCAGGAACCTGATTTTTTTATTGTTATAAATATTACAAATAAAAAATGGTTACATGTAAATATGTATTAAAGATCCACTGATCCAGCATGCTTAAGTGGGGCATAAGCTATCTTCCAGGTACACGTATTCAGGATATGCTGAGGCTCTTGGCTGCCATTGTTGATCAGAGCTAGTGAGTAGTGCAAGGCCTAAAATTAAGGCCAAAATTACGTGCTGCCTTGGTATCTAGTGAAACTGGGAGAGCTTCAAATAGCCTAACCATAAGTGTTCCTCCCCACTCTGCTCCCACAGATAAGGTCCCCTAGTCCAACGACTATCCTTATCAAGGAAACCAGGCTCGGTTCCTGCTTATCCCTGAGTAGCGGGTTTCAGTTCTTTGTCAGCCCATGGAATTATTCAAACCAATCACATCTTCCTGAGGGCATCAGGGGTCACCTCACCCTCCTGATACTACAAAGCCTGCTTCCTACAGCCCCTAGTTCTTCACTTGGCTGCTGAGTACAACCCCCAACCCCTCAGCGTGGCACTGCATAGCATGTAGTGTCCTCCTTCCTCAGACTATGAGTGTATGTGATTAGTAAACTGCTATTAATTCATCTGTTCGGTGTCCGGTGTCATGTGTTTAGCCATCCCCATAGCCCTAGGGTGGGGGTATCTTCCTTACCAATGAAATAAAAAAGAGGCAATCCAAACACAGTGAGGCACTGAAAAATGTGTTTTATTACCAAAACTAAAGAATAATAAATCTCTAGTAATTTTTCAATTCAGGGTAGGAAATTAAGGGAATTGGGACAGAAGTGGAATTTTCATTTTTTTCCAGTAAAATATAATGATTTTGGAAGTATTAAAAGGATATAAAGATATATCAGGTGGTTCCATAGCTGGTGTCAAATAAGATAAGCTGGCTTTCTGGACCATGATATAAACCAGCATTCCCCAATTTCCTGGATAAGATTCACTACAAGGATTTATTGATAAAACAGATAACCAAGCCCCTCCTCCTTATGATTTTTATTCAATGGGTGTGGGGTGGGGCCTGGGAATTTGTTTTGTTTTGTTTTGTTTTTGTCAAGCACAAAAATGATTCTTATTATCAGAGAAATTTGGGAAACACTGTAAAACTGTCATAGTAATAGTCTCAGAACAGTGGTGAAAGTGAATTTCCTACGGACTGAAATAGAAGCTCACTGGCTGTTGGCAGGATTAAGCTGGTTTAGTTGTATCCCTGAAGCTCCCATTTTCTTAATGGCTTTTGGCTGGGGACCTCTTCGCTCCTCAAGGCTGCCCACATTTCCTTGTCATGTGATCTCCATAGGCAGCTCACAACATGGATGCTTGGCTTTCTTCTAGACTAGCAGAAGTGCCTCTCTGACACTTCACCTTCTTTTAAAGAGCTCACCCCATGCCAGGCTGACTCCCTTTTGATTAACTCAAAACTGACTGATTAGTAACCTAATCACAGGAGTGGTATCTCATCATATTCATAGATTTGATCATATTTAAGAAAAGGTGCTTACACAAAGCCTGTACCAGAGGGAGGGGATCTTTGGGCCATCTCAGAATGGTGCCTACTACAAATGTGACTCATAATTAGGCTATGATGACGGAAATTAAAAATAAGGATTGTGGAATGACACTGTTTATCAAAATGGCCACCCATATGAAAATCCAAGAACCTTAGTGTAGAAATGTGGTGAGGATATTTTATATGGCTAAAGGAAGAGGAGAGAGAAATTATGATTTTAAAACATATATACACTACCCAATTAGACAGAGAATATGGTAGATACCTATTTCAAAATACCCCAATTCTTACATAGGCAAGACATCGTAAGGTTAAAAACTTCACTTATACACATATTTTATAATTATTTCTGCTAAAAGTAGAAACACTTAAACATTCTCATCTTAATGTTGCTAACAATTTAATTCCTCACAAGGAAAGAGGGAGAAAGCACCAACGGAAACATTGTTTTAAACTTTATATTTAATAACAATGCAGACATTATTGAGGAAATGATAGCAATAGAAGCATTCGGAGAGGATGACCCCTTTTAAACCTATAACAAACAAGAAACAAACCAGAAACAGTTAATATACCATACACCTTAAGGAAAATAACATTCAAAAAGTGAAGACAAAATAAATGTAAGAACTAATTAATACATATTCTTTTTCAGTGAGGAAGATCGGCCCTATGCTAACATCCGTTACCAATCTTCCTCTTTTTTATTTCTCCCCAAAGCCATAGTACATAGTTGTATATCCTAGTTGTAAGTCATTCTAGTCATTCTATGTGGGATGCCACCTCACAGCATGGCTTGATGAGCAGTGTGTAGGTCCACACCCAGGATCTGAACCTGTGAACCCTGGGTCACTGAAGTGGAAACAACCCAGCCACAGGGCTGGCCCCTAATGAATACATATTCTAAAAGCAAAGAAGTGTGGGAGGCTCTAAGAGGTAGGAGGGAAGTGAGTCAAGAAAGCCTCCTCATGGGCCAGACCCATGGCATAGTGGTTAACTTCAGTGCACTCTGCTTCAGCAGCCAAGGTTCACGGGTTCGGATCCCATGTGCAGACCTACACTACTTGTCAGCCATGCTGTGGTGGCAACCCACACGTAAAGTGATGGAAGATTGACACAGATGTTAGTTAGCTCAGGGCTATTCTTCCTCAAGCAAAAAAAGAGGAAGATTGGCAACAGATGTTAGCTCAGAGTGAATCTTCCTCAGCAAAAATAGAAGAAAAAAAGAAGAAAGACTCTTCAGAGGAAAGAATTGCTGGACTGAAACTTGAAGGACCAGATAGAATCAGACAGGTCTAGAACCAGGGTAATGGTGGTAAAAGGAATGAGATGAGAAGAAACAGATTTTGTTTCCAAAAGAGAGAGTATAAAGTAAAAACAGAAGAGATCCTAGGACAGAATTTGGAGGAGAATCAACATGTAAGTGATAGTTAGAGGGGTACAAAAAAGGAGGAGAACCTAGAGAAAAATAGTGTCATGGGAGCCAAAGTAAGAGATTTTTTAAGAATGGCCTACAGTCTTTGGTATGTCAAATAAATGTATCCGCTGGATTTGTCAACCAGGACACATTGAGGACCTTGATGAGAACACTTTACTTGCAGTGGTAGGGCAAAGCCTGGTTGTAGTCTAGGATAGTTTACCCAAAGGACACAAGGAAGCAGAAATAAAGACAATGGGTGAATATACTCTAGATATTAGGAGAGGCAGAAGCAGGTGACAATAGACTCTGATGTCAGTCTTGGAAACTTTTGTTTGTTTCATCCTAGCTTCCAGATATAGCCATCTTCAATCTCAGAAAAACGCATCTATAGGCTGATGGGGCTTCTAAAAACTAAATAGCCCAAAACTGACCAGAAAATCTGTAGATTATAGTAATGGAGTGGGTTAGACAATGGTAAAGCCGCCTTCAAGGACGAGATATTTTAACAGGAGAGGGGAGAATTTTGAAAGCAGTAAATGAGAGCTAGCTAATACTTATTCCCAGGAGCACCCTCCCCTCTCCTCTCACTCAAAACATAGCATTGAGTGGCTTTCCCTCCGGGTGACTTCTCAGAGAAAGCTTCCTTTCCTTGGGAGACAGCAAAGGTAGATTGTTTATTGTGAAAGAGACTGATATAGTAGAAAGCATTGTAAAGGAGGAATATGTTGGAAGGATGGAGAGGAGAACCCAATCCCAATTGGAAGAATGAGAGGAAGGAGAAAGTTCAAGGCAATAGAGACTTGAAAGTTTGAGAAAGCATATATGATGAAAAGATTGGAGACAAGATTAAATAACTTAAGGTTTCTGAATAGAATGTTGCTCTCAGGTTGACGGAAGAGGATAAAATATAGGCTACCCTTAACTTTTGAATGCTTGACTTACAAGCCTTCTCTCCTCTTTGTCTTAACCAAGATTCACAGAATGAAAATAAAAACTCATGTTTATGACATCCTAAGGACTGTGACCAATGCTAGCAGGAGGATAAAACTGATAGGGTAGGCACAAGGCCAATATAATCAACAGTCAAAAGAAAGCGTGCTGGGCTGATACATGAGGTGGAAAACCTTTTAACTACATAGATGCAGGATCAGATGCAACAAATTCAGATGCCTCTGAATCAAGCAAGAGCTTTGGCAAAGTTCTCTTTTCAAATTGCTTAAGAACAAGCATAATGAAATATCTGAGTAAGATGTTTTTCTCATGAGACTTGCTTCAGGAAAATAACAGATAATAACTTCAGAATTGAAGGAAAGCTGCCAATATGAAACAGGTGACTCCTTTCTCATTTTAACTTACAAGGGTCATCTTGTGATCTTTGGCCCATAACAAATCAGGTAGTAAATTAAGAGTTGCGTGTTCTTTCTATGAAAACATTCCATATGAAGAATGGTTAACAGAATCTGCGGTGATTAGCCAAAGGAAGAGAAAGAACATAATTGCTACCTTAAAATACTGTCATGTGGAGAACAGATTAAGTCTAATTCTGTCCTTTTAAAAAAGCCAACTAGGCCTAATAAATGGATGTACAGACGGTTTGTAAGACAACAAAATCTAAACATTATTACTGTACAATAACAGAATGGACTCCTTTTCATGCTGCTCATCATTGGCAGGGTTAAGCAGAGACTGGATGTCTACCTACTAGAAGTAGTGTAGAGGGAAACTCTGCACTGGTCATAAACTGTGCTTGGGAAGTCTTACGACTCCTCCCAACTCCTAGATTCTATGGGATCAAAATGATTTGTGAGTTTGGGCAGAATGAGGGAGTGAGTCAAATAGTGCTTTGGCATCTTGCAAACATTCATACATGTATTATTATTATTGCTATTATTTTACTTCTTCTAGTACTATGTATTAATAGAGATACCTCCATCTTTAAAATAGCAATGCACAGCACAGTGTTTTCAATTAAAGCCCATAGCTTCCTTATGTTTTAATGTTGTCCTTTGAATATAATGCGGCAATACCATCCCCTCTTAAGTGGGACATAGTCTGTGATTGGTTTTCTTTTCAGTAGAAACAACAGATTTGTTGTTACTGGTTAAGTCTGTTATTTTGTAACAGGTTAAAACTAACAGCTTTATCCATAAGGGTATCAAAACGTTGACAGTTTTAATCCCATTCTCCAGTCCACTCTGCTGGACATACCCTACACAATGCAACCTCCAGTTAACTTCCTGAGTATATTCTGCATTTGATTCATGGCATATGTGTGTCTTATTTATTGAATTTGGTTGCTACTTTGCAGTCATCGAAAACTTTTTATGATCATTGGTATTTCCCAGAAAAAATAGATTATTAAAATATACGAACATGGAAAGATACTCTATGTGGAGACAGTATAATATGTTGGTTAAATGTATAGGCATAGGCTCTGTAGCCAGACATGCATGGCTTAGGTTTAAATCTCAAATTCATTACTTACTAGCTCTGTGATCTTAGACAAATTATTTAACTGCTCTGTACCTCAGTGTCATCATCTATAAAATGAAACAATAAAAGAAACTGTCTCAAATTCTTATTATCAGCAGTGAATGAGATAATGCATATAAAGCCAAAATTTTAACTATTGTTATTATTACTGTGATTTCATAACTGTGTGAGACTTAAAATGTTGTATACTATATAATAGCATGAAAAATTTAATTCAATTTGAAAATAAACATAGGAATACTCTTTAATAAGTATATTTTCAAATATATTTATCTATCATATAATTACTCATTATGTTCTCCCAAAGAAAGCAATGAATAGATACAGCAATAGCACATTTTAGTTTAGGTGTAGCTAAAATTGTCCTGGAGGTAATAAAATGTAATATAAAATATTATCTGTTGCATCATATAAATCAGAAGAGTTTATTAAAACTAATGAACTGAGTTTGTGAAACAAAGTTTGCATATTAGAAAATGTGTGCTTTTGCATTCCTAGTTGAAAAGCAGTGCACAATAATAATAGCATTTTCTCACTTAAAGGAGAAAAAAACAAACTTTGATTTGCTGTTAGATACCCAAGCTGTGATTTCTTTGATTAACATAATCTTTCATAACACACTGAAAATAAAAATTTGTATGATTTCTCACTGTCCTTGTATTGCTAAAGGAAATGTAGTTCTGCAAGCCACAAATGAACTGTGTTAACAATTATGAACCATTTGACAGTAGAACAACATTATTGTTGAGACACCCAATTTGGACAAGGCGTAAATTGGGCGACATCCAACCAGGTCACATTGAAGCTGCATGATTTAGTTCAATGTTATTAGTGTTACTTCTCTCTTACACTCAAACTTTCAAAATTGAAAAGAAAACATACACAATGGGCTGTGTATTGTTACATGCAGAATCTGAAGTGAGATGACACAGAATGAGAGCATTTTTATGACATTTAAAAAGGTCTTGTGCATTATTTTTCTATCAGTGAAGTATGGAAGAAATAGACCTTCTCAAAAATATTTTGCCTTTCCCTTTTTAAAGATTATATGATAGAAAAATGATAGAGCTTAGAAAATAGAGCACTTATATAAACTGGAGCAGAAATCCTGTGAATTTTGAAAACCCAAGTGCAATTAAGAATTATTAGAATTCTTTCCTGAGCTTGTGTACTTTTAAAATTTTATTGGCTGCTGTGATCCAGACACCTATGTGTCGTCTATATGCAGGGCTGACTCTTCCGTTACCATTACTCATTCCATTACTATGGGCATAGTACCTAGCGCCCATAACACTTTTAGGGGTCCACAAAAATGTTTTCATTTTAATTTCTTTTGACATTAGAAGAGAAAATGAATATAGTAACAAAGCATACATATTGATAACAATGAATATATAAATACTTATCTTTATATCACTGCAGTCAAAATATAATTTTAAATTTCTTTTTGGAGGAAAGAACCACAAAAGCAAAAGTGTCTATGGCCAGCAGAAGTCATAAAATGGCCCTATATGTACTTCAGGAGAGTGTGGTAGGCTGAATAATAGCCTCCAAAACACATTCCTGTCTTAACCCCTGGAACCTGTAAATGTTACCTTCTATGGCAATAAAGGACTTTGCAGGTGTGCTTCAGTTAGGAATCTTGAGATGAGGAGACTATCCTGGATTTTCTGGGTAGACTCTAAATGTAATCACATGTACCCTTATAAGAAGGAGGCAGAGGAAAATTTGACACACAGAAGAGATGAAGGCAGTATGACCACAGAGGGAGAGATTGGAGTGATGCAGCCACAAGCAAAGGAATGTGGGCAACCACCAGAAACAGGGAGAGCCAAGGAATGGATTCTCTCCTAGAGCCTCTGGAGGGAGCGTGGATCTGCCAACACCATTTAGGCCCAGCAAAACTGTTTTCACAATTCCAGTCTCCCAAACTATAAGAGAACAAATGTGTGTTGTTTTAAGTCACCAATTTGGTAGTACTTTGTTACAGCAGCCATAGGAAACTAATACAAAGAAAGTTCAACTTTAATTTGAATTTGTTCATTCCTTGAATACATTTTTCCATTTGTACTGAAAAAGAAAATTAAATGGTATGAAAGATAATGAACATTGATGAAAGAATTATCCATTTATAATATTTAAATTAATTTCATTATGTTTGAAATTAATATGAATTATGGTTAAATAAGTAGCACTCTTATTTTGTTAATGCTAATTAACCATAATAAAATTTTATTTAAAACTAACAGAAACTTAAAAATATGCTTTATGTCAACATTAATTATATCTGTAACATATAGCCAAAGACACTTCTTAAAAAGACAAGTTGTTAACTGCAGAAACCACTCATAATCATGAACACTAAGTCTTTACTTCATTACCCCTTTCCCAGCTAGAAAAAAATACATTTCTTTTCATCACAAGAGGAATGGAGGGGTACAAATTTTCTGAGCTGCTGAACCTTGTGATTGAAATTAAGCTTTATGACCCTGCTTGAAGAAATAGGAAGGGCAAATGTCAATGCACTTTCAAAAGCAAAAGGCAAGGAATGGATTGTTAAATGGGCAGAGTTAAGTGGTCTCCTGAAAAGGGCATCTACTAAAGGTGATATGTCAAAGAAATAGTCTTAATGTGTTGCTACAGATCTGTTACTGTAAGCTCTGCATTCAACAATATCCTTGCTTTAACATTTAATATATTTGAACTCAATGGCTTTCAGTAAGATTGACCCATTTAAATGCTGAATGACTTGGAAAATACCTGTCCCTTTGCTCATCTTTAAAGAAATGTATATTCTAGAATTTATCAAGAAGTGGGGAACTAATGCCCGTGTTTTTGTAACATAATCTTGTCAATTTTCATTTCCAAATTCACAGGGTACAATAAACCATATCGATGTGAATGTTTTCCAAAGTTGCTGATTCAAAAAGTAATTCATTGCGGAAGAATGCTAATTCATAATATTTCCTTGTAGATTTTTTCATTAATTTATTTCTCTTCACATGAAAACTAAGCATGTCTCTAGTGTGATTTAAATTATTTTACCATCAGGCTGCAAGAATACCTTTGCTTATAATGTATATGGGGATAGAAATAGCCATTGCTGTATGTTCTAAGTAGTATCTTAGTAGAAATTCATCATGTCTAATTCTTCTGTAACCCTGAGGGCAAAGATAATATCATTCTTGTTCACCATTGCATTTACAATGCCTAGCTCAGTGTATGGCTCTTAATATTTCTTGAATGGATGACTAAGTACGTGAATGAACTAAACAACTACTATATTAGACTAGAAGATGTGGATGCTATGGCGAAAAGATGTGACAGGCAAAGAACTGGACATCAGCCTCTACACAGGTAGAGAAAGTGCCTATCTACCCAATGTGATTTTAGAACGGTGAAAAGTCCCATGAGTCTAAAAATAGTGACCGCCTGGTCCCTTTTAGTGCTAGCCATTCCACCATTAGAGAACTATTCCGTTGGGATGAATGGTTTGCATTCTTCAATATTGTCTTTTGAAATATAGACACCCCGGGGCAAAGACAAAAATTTCCTTTACTCTTAATCATTAACCTAATGGCAAGAGTTTGTTTATAGACTCAGCGTCACTTAGGGTTAAGGACAGAACTTTGAAGTTGGATAGATCTGGGTTGGAATCCTGTTCTTCTCTTTAGGGGCTATGGAATATCAGCTGAATTAACATCACTGAGCCTCAATTTCCCTGTTTAGAAAATGAGGAAGAAAATATTTTCCTAGGATTGTGAAAATTAAATGAGGTATTATATGTTAAGGTATTAAATCTTAAGCATGAAGCTTGATGCTTAGTAAATGCTCAGTAAACTGCAGCCCTAATTATTATAATGGTCTCCAACAAATTGTCAGTTTTGAAAGGGAGCAGTACAAGGAATTAAAGGCTGCTCTGGGTCCTGAGAGGCACAAGTCGGCACCGAGAGTCTGGAATGGTGGCTTCTGAAGAGAAGAGCAAGGAGCCAAAGGAAACCTCTTTGGCCTCACAATGTGACTTGAAATCCATCTTGTCCTTTGATGTTTTGTTTTGTTTTGTTTATATCCTGTTCACATAGGCAGTATCTTTGCCCAGTAAAGGTGATATTATGGGGGAACAAAAGAGTATATGGTCAAGAGGCCAAAAGCTTGTAAATTGTTGACAGTATAAGGAGACTCCTTTTGACAAACTTAGTTAAGGGCCAAGTCACTTAGTTCTGTCACTGGTATGATACCTGTACCTTTCCATTTGTACCATGTATTAATATACCTGGTCTCCTATAGTCTCCTCTACTGGATTTTAAGGTACTTTCAGATAGGGGCCATGCTTTTTTCTCTCTGTATCCTTTGTGCCTGGTATAGAGCCTGGCAGATACTAGGCGCTCAAGGAATATTTAATTAAATTGAAGCAAACATAAAAAGTACTGATATTCAACAAAACTTTTAAAAACTATTCAAAGCAGCTTAAGTTACCTCTATTTTGATGTCTCCTGATTTCAGGGGTGGGGGTGGGGATGTGGATGTTATTTCTGAGAGTGTGAAAAGAATCCCTGTCTTCATCAACTCAGTCTGCAGTAACAAATACCTTAGACTGGGTGGGTTAAATTATGAACATTTATTTCTCACAGTTCTGGAGGCTGGGAAGTTCACCATCAAGGCGTTGGCAGTATGAGTGTCTGGTGAGAGCCCTCTTCCAGCTTGCCCACGTCACCTTCTTGCTGTGTCCTCATGTGGCAGAGAGAGGTCAGAACTTATAATTCTATCACGGGGGCTCCACTCTCGTGATCTCACCTAAACCTAATTACCTCCCAAAATTTCCATCTCCAAATACCATCACATTAGGGATTATGGCTTCAACATAAGAATTCATGGGGACACAAATATTCAATCCATAGCAACCCCATTGTGAGGCCATTTCATTTACAGTATGGTCCCATGCCGTGAACCCCCAAAACAAGATCATAGTGAGGTGGTGGTCTCTGCATGGCCATGCGTGCCTGTTTGTACTCATTGCCTGCTTTTTCAGGCAGAACACAATACTGGGCAGAGAGATTCCTTACTGTGCTTGTTTATGAATCAAGCACTTTGTTCACTTAGTAGAATTTAACATTCTTAATGTGCACTTTGATTCTTTATGCCTTTATCTTTGTTCTGAATTTCTGGGGAGTTTCCTTCTTTGGGGAACATCAGCTTTCCAGTGGATACCATTTATGTTCTGCCCGGGGTATTCTGTTTCATCTTGTTCAAGTGCTGCTTTTGTTCAAATAGTCTTTTTGACTTGGAGATTTTTTTTTAATCAAGTCTTTTGCTCATTTTTTTTATCGCTTGCAGGGGGTATGGATTAATTTGTTTCTTTCCTGTCTCTCTTCTAGTAATTTTGAGTTAATCTTGGTCACACATGCTAAGCTTGTGTCTCACTGGTACTTTTCCAAATTCTCCTCTTTGATTAGTCTGTGGGGTGAAGTTCTTTGATAATGAGGAGGAAGATGAACATTCATGTAGCTTTGTGTTGTTGTTTTTTTTAAATAAGATTTTTTTTAAGATTTTATCTTCCTTTTTCTCCCCAAAGCCCCCCAGTACATAGTTGTATATTCTTCATTGTGGGTCCTTCTAGATGTGGCATGCGGGACGCTGCCTCAGCGTGGTTTGATGAGCAGTGCCATGTTCGCGCCCAGGACCTGAACCAACGAAACACTGGGCCGCCTGCAGTGGAGCGCGCGAACCCAACCACTCGGCCAAGGGGCCAGCCCCCAGCTTTGTGTTTTTGAAGCAGTCACTCTTTCACTCTATGGCGAACTGAATATAATGGGAACAAAGCTATTAGTAAGACTAAATAGTTCAGCTAATTGAGATGAGTCCAAATAATGCATGCATATTATCATCAGACCTTGGTGTTTATCCATGCAAATATGTACCCTTCTTCCAGTGGAGCACTGGGACCTGCAACTGCCTGCATAGCTACTCCCAATAATCCCTATTACCTGAAAACCTGGACTCTTTGCACTCAGATATTGGAAAAAAATATTTTCTTTTTATTAGTTATATTAGTCCTGTATTGCCTTGCTTCTATAGTGAGTAGCACAAATTACATAAAAGACAGGTCAGAGGGGGAAACAGAATCCTGAATGCATTTGTTTCGTGGGTCCAATGTAATTTAAAAAGTTTGTTCAATGGGAGGAAAAATTAAGCAATGTATTTTCTAGGAAATTCCAAGGTGTGTCACAGAGCCATAGAATATCAGAGCTGCTTTTACAAGTGTGGAAATTAAGGTCCAGAGAAGTAAAGTGATGGGACTCAGATCAACCAGTGAAAATTTGCCAATTTAGCATATTTTCCAGGCCTTTGGACTTCAGGTCCAGGGTCCCTTTAGTCTAGCAGGGCGTGTAACCTGTGCATTCAAACAGGGCCCAGAGCACAGAAGGGACCTACACTTGGTTTAATGCTCTGCTCCCACTGTCTTGAAATTCTGAATACTTTTTGATAAAGGAGTCCTCACATCTTCATTTTGCAGTGGGCCCCTCAAATTATGTGGCTGATTTGGAGTCTTGGTATCACAACATCAAAATTCTATTGCTTAATAAAGTGAGACACTGTGTTTATTGTTCTGCTTTATTTGCCAAAATTACTTATTAGGTGTTTTTGTTTGTTTATAAGAATATCCAGTTCGTTGCACCTAAAATAGTCTGAGTAGGGTGTGCCATTTGGAAATCAGTTAGGTCCTTCTGAAGAGAATTGGGGACTTCTTTTAGGAGGGAAATAGGAAAGAAAAGGAAAATCATTGAGAATCTATTCTGTGCCAGGCTCTATGATAAACACTTTCCCCACATAATTTCTTTTATTCCTACAAGAACACTGAGCATAGTAGCTTTCCAGCCGGCCTTATTCATGGGATTTTTGTCCTTGTACCAGAGCACTTGTTAATGTCTGTTGCCTGTTGTACGTTGGCTTCTGGGTTCCCACTCTCTGCCCTTTCCTGAGGCAATACTACAGGTGTCCCCTCTCCAGGTGATTGCTCCTACCACCTCTGGAGATCTCCATACAAAGGCAGCTGCCCCCAGTTTTGACCCAAAGGATAGATCTAATCAGAATCTTCATGTGTCCCAGGCTTGTCAGATATTTTTTATAGCGCCCTTTCCTAATTCTGATTAGTTACCTTGTTAAGAACATGTATCCAGGGGCTGGCCCCGTGGCCGAGCGGTTAAGTTCGCGCGCTCCGCTGCAGGTGGCCCAGTGTTTCGTTGGTTCGAATCCTGGGCGTGGACA